>NW_027512651.1:0-300000 GCF_048772815.1 Callospermophilus lateralis | reverse complement strand
AATATATAACTCACCCAAAAAATTCAGGGTAGCTATTACATGAACTAAGTATTTTTACTCTTGTTAAAAAAATTTTATTTTTTAATTTCCTTATAAGTGATCTAAAGATTTCCTGTTGGTGTTTTACAGAAGTGTTGCTTTAAGAACACAACATGGGTTAATTTAAGATAATAAGTCATCAACTACAAGACAGACAGAATAATAAGATCCCAATTAATAATATATAAATAATTATAAACTTATAGACATTAAAGCACAGTACTCTTAATATATGGCTGTTAAAATTCATTTGCTGGTTGTTTCAGATTAGGATTGAAAATTAAAGTTAAATAAAAAGGTCCAAAAAAAACGATATTTGACTCTTGCCCTCTGAGTCAGTTTGAATCCAGGGAACAAGGGATTTCTCCATGAGCTTTGCAACTCTGGGCCACATAACCTCCCGATCAGAGAGATTAATGAGACCACTGGAGAACAGAAAGCCAATCAGTGCATTTGCTACAAAGAGGTGAGTCATCAGGAAAGGGAGACATCCCTGATGCTTCTGAGGGAAGCCACATGGTCAAGCAAGACCTGGACCCACATAGCTCAAATTGCACTAGCAGAACTGAGAAGCTGCTCTCAAGTATCCCAAAAAATGACTCCCATAAAAGCTCAGCTGACTGCTAACAATAGATAGAAACAAAAGTCAGTTTGACTGCTTCATCTTAAACACTTAGCAAAGACAGTTAAAACCAAAATACAGCCAATCCTGGGCATTTTAAATAATAATAATAATAATAATAATAATAATAATAATAATAATAATAATATTTTAAGGTATACACTTTATGTTAGCCTCCCAAAATAAGTAAAACTGTTGGCTACAAAGAAGGATTCTCAGAGAGGAATGCCTGATAACTATAAAAATAGACTATCAAGAGGAGCTTCCAGAGGCAGAAGTTTTTAGTTTAAGGCCTACAGATATTCCTAACCTACACAGGTAGGCTTGGTGTTTGCTAGTACAATTATCCAGCCCTGAGTAACAGAATTAAATGTTTCTCTATTAAACACAGAGGTCATACTAGTGAAAGGATTCTGCAAAATCAGATGACATTAAATTATTAAACTGTATATTATGGGGAGGGACAACTGTATCACTAAAAGTTAAATATTAAGTTCACAGTCCTGATAATTGGGGATATTAAAGACTGGTGAGGGTACTTCATACAGTGACATGATAAAGCTACTGCAACATTTATTCAATACTCATGTTTTTTGTTTCTCTCATAGAAGAACCCATCCCCAGATGACTTTACAACCTGTTCTTCCTCAACAAGACTTCAAAAAGAACTGACTTCAAAAAGGCAACTCATGTCCCTCACGCCATGCACACTCATGTCACCCTTTCTCAGCTGAGAAAAAGCCAAAATGAGAGACGACTCTCTACTTACACCAATGGAGCCAAAAATAAATAGACTATCAATATAAGTAATTAATTAAGTCAGGTAATATCAGGGAGACTGGTTTTCGGTGAGTTCTAAAAATTTGGTGACTGTTAACTGAGGGATTAAAATTTCCTCAGTGCTTTTCCACTAACCTATCAAGGATTACAAAGGGACACATAAGAAAAGGGGGGAATGATACACCCAACCTTACCTTTTATTAAAATTGGGAGCCATATTGCAACAAAGCCATGAAAAAATCATTTTGGCTTTACTGTAAATTACTGCAAATTCTGAACCTGCTTGGAATGACTGCCCGTGCCTTGAACTCACCTGTGCATGGCTCTCTGACCAGATAGCAGCCCTCTCTGAAACTTTGTCACACCTCATAAATATTGGCCTTTTGTGGCCAGACAATGACCCTCTCTGAGGCTCTAATGGTCCTCATAAATTTTGATGTTGGGGCTAGCAAAAAAAAAAAAAAATGTAAACTCCCATTAGTGTGATGCTTGTCAGAGTTCTATTATCTGTTACCCCATTTTTGTGTAACTTTCTGGGCTACAAACCTGGGCTGTAGTAAAGGTGGGGTTGCTCTCTTGTTCTCGCAATTTTGGGAGGGAGTGGCAGCCCAGCCAGTGGAAATAATAAGCTTACTTTAATTTGATTTTAATTGGAGTCAGTGTTCTTTTCTTACATCCTGGTCTAAGAGGTAAACACTCCACAAACATAGAGCTCTGCTGGCCTAAAGACTTCTTGAGAAACTGCCTCTACTTTAAATATATTTTGTTGTCAGAAGGTTTAGCTTCTTTTCTAGTGAGACCATCAAAGCTGGGTCTGCATCTATGTGAATGGAGAGCATGGTTTCTTATTTTCCAATGAACATGAGGCAGCAGTGCTGAATTATCTCTTGGTAGGTAAACTGTGGCCATTGGGGGCTAAGTGTCTCCCTGTGTGGACTGTGAAGCCATTTGATCATCCTCCATTTTTGTGGTGTTTCTTGGTGCTGCACTGGGAGTTTGGTATTTGCTTCACGAAATACAAGGAGTTCAACTGCGACACAGTGCTGGAGGGAGTTCTGTCATGTGTGGTGGGTCAGAAACTGCAGAAGAATGCACCAACCAGGCTTCTATTTCACATAGCTTTTTCCTTGACCATACCCACCTGATTCTGAACATTGCCTTGAAACCTCTCCATATAATAAGATGCCTTAACATGTAAGGTTCTGCTGGATGCACCATGGCAGCCAAAAGGCATTTGGAAGTCAATTGGAAATCCACACGGCCCCACCTCAGATATTTTATCACACACCTGCACACCACTGCTCTGGGCCCACTATTCAGCAGTGCAAATTACTGGCATCTCTGTTCTTCACCATTTTCATGAAACCCAGTCAATCAAGGCACTGTCTGGTACACTCATGATCAGCAACAGGAGATCCAAAGGTTCTCCAGTGCCACGTGGTCATGGGAGTTTTAAAAATTTCAGGGTGTTTATCTAGCCACTTTTCAAGGATGAAGTTGGAGAAACTGTGGGTTTCAATTCATTCAGGAACCATTTAATGTTGAGGAACCTCATTTCAATGAATGCTCTGGAGAACTCTCAAAGGCAAGGCTTCCCAAAGAGTAGCCAAATAGTCACATGAAGCCCAGCCCATTGAGGTCTACAATGTGAGGTCCATGTGTGTTTTGACTCTCAACTATGCCTGTCAAGTCTTTCATAATAAAATCATGTGATATCCTGGCTGAGATTCCCAGTGATCAGTCGAAAGCCACCCTTGGCCTAGATTTCAGTTTCCAAGGGCGACTCTCATGCGTGGCATTCTAAAATCGCAACACAATTCATGACAATACTTCTCTGAGGTCAGTTTCAGAACTCAGTCTCTAAGGGGAATCATACCAAAGTTCCAGCCCTGGTGGATCCAGTCATTTCTTCCAACTGCTACACAAATGAACACAATTAAAACCAAAACACTCCCACATGGTCCTAACCTTCTTCCATATAGACACTCATTATAACCTCTGGCTGGAGGTTTCCATGAGGGGTGCAGCACAAGACGGTATCCAAAACAAGCTCCCTTGTCCCTTATTTGCTTAAAGTCAGCTAGGCCTGGACAACATTCCTGTGAACCAGGAGTGATAAAATAAGCCTGGCCTTAATACTGCTCTGCTTCTCCAATTTGAGGCCTACTGACTGTCAGGTATAGATTCTTTATGTGATTTGGAATAATGAAAAAACCCAAGCTCATATGGGCTAGCCTCTCCAGGGCTTTGAAGAACTCATTTGACTCAAAGGATCCATATTCTCCCTTGATGGAGATCAGAAACCTATCAGAGTAAGGCAAGATACTCCATACACAGTGACTGATCTTTTTGCCATTTTGGTTTTGAAAGCACACATGGAATCTTTCTTTAGTTCCAACAGGTGCTGAGAATCTAAGCCACTGCCTCACACAGGGCCAAGTGGCTGATTCAGACACATCCCTTTCCAAAGCAATTAAGCAAAGATACACAGGTGATGACCATTCATTTCCATTTGAAAACTGTTTTCTTAAGGCTTCACAAATTGGTGGACTGAGGCAAAGACCTTCCTGACACTCAGAGCAACAGAAAAATAGGTAAGCAAAAGGCCCAAAGCAGGGTTTCTCTACTGAGACTTTCTTTGTCACACTGTTATCTGAGTTTTCTGAGATGCTTGCTATTCCCTTCAGCTATCCAGTACATGGACATGTCACAGAGCTTGGAGGTGGTACATATCTTGGACAGAAAACCATGAGCCTACTCTGGAGAGTGGCCAGAATTCAGGAAGAAAACAGGAACTTCAGAAGATATTGGGTGTTGCCCGTCCCTAAAGCAACCTGCAGTCCACTCATAAATTGGACAGGATGAATGTTGGCAAACTTTCTACTAGACAGGACACATCCATTGATGCATTATCTTTTATAATGTCTACAACCACGGACACAGTGGGATACACAGGCATACAAACAATCGCCTTGTCAAATGACTTACTATAAACAGTCCACTCCAAAACAAACAAACCGCCTTTCTTACCTATTCTCAGAACATGAGACTAAACCACAAAATCACAACCACACGAACAACGACACCTCCTTTATTCAAGTAGGTCTGTGACTAATTGGAATGTACTCTGACTGATGGGCCATACTATGTTTCCTTGAAATGGCCTGTCCTTCTCAGATCGGGTCTCCTTGGCCAACACTGTGAAGTTTTCAGGAGCCAGTGGTGAGCCACTACCTGCTTTCTCAGGAAATTCCCCTTTTCAGAGCTCTCCTGGCATTTGGCAATCCTCACATCAGTAGGTACCAAGGAAGACTTACTCTGTCCTTGGTTATTCCAAACAACTGAGCCCACTGGGAAAGAAACTGGGACTGACTCTGGGTGCCTGGCTTCCTGGATCCCAAGTTCAGAGAGATCCGTCATCAAGGAAGAGAGGTAGGTCACTTCATTCAGGAACTGAATGAGGTTACTGCCGTGGCAACCACTTTGTCCTAACAATTGCTTTCAAGGGTCCCATGAGATGGAGGCTGCCCCTACTTCCTGTGACACTTTCACAAGTTAGATTGGTATATCAACCATTGGCACCTGAGAACAGCTCTCCACACAGGCCTGGTTTGGTCCATCTTCTCTACATTAAGAAGAGAGAAGCTGATTCAGACACAACCCTTCATCCTGACAGGTTGTTTGCCATGGAGGATGACTTTTGGTCTCTTAGGTCCTCCATAGCTGCTTACAACTTCTCCAGGAATCATTTCTGCATGGACCTTTGAGTTTCTCAGCATGTGGAAGATCCCCTATATTCCTGTATTGTAAGACCAACTCTATCCCTGCTCTTCTGTAAAGTTAAATTGACTGAACAGTGTATGGTTAGGTTAACTAACAGGTTCGATTTGGATTAGGAATCTTTCTGCGCGATGAATAATGGTATTGGGAAACTGCGATATTTACAAGAATATATAGGTGAAATATAAGTATGAAAACAGAAATCTAGCTAAGATATGAAGCCCAAAAGGGCATTGGGCCCTTGATTGGGATACGTAGCTTTGAATTATGTTCTGCACTGATGTGTCAGGTAAATCGATATACAATGGCTTAGGTCCTTGTACCATGGATGATTAAATGTAGAAGAGAACTTCCAGTCAAAAGGGATAGTCATTAGGATTCGGAAGATTCTCAGTAGGTTTAGAAAGAAGAGTGAGTATAGGATTTGGACCAAATGTTGTTTAGCAATAGGGTTTCCGGTAGACAGTGAATGTTAATGTCAGCACAAGTGAAGAGACTGTCACAATGATGAACTGGGGAAAATACTTAGGAAAGCTGATATCAATAGAGACATTACGAAATCAGGCAAAGTATAAAGTGAGTGATAGGATTAGATATTTTCAACAGGGTTGAGTTTGAATATATAATCTAAGAAAGAAACAAATATGTAGTGACCAATGGGATTGACATTTGACAGCATTAGGCAACCTGGACATGGATGTTTAGTAATCCATGCTCACTTTTCATTTAGTCTTTGCTACAATCTTAAGTGTGACCTTTGCTTTTTTTGGCCAGAATATTACTGTGATAAAACGTACATGTAGATCAGGTGACATGACTCTTTCTTCCACCATTTCTGGCAGCAACATTTTCAAGACGTATAAATTAGTAATGGGGGTAAAAAGAGGTGTACCCTTGTCTGTGCATATAGAGATACTGCATGAATAGACCATACTGTGAATAAATAATATATCTGGTTCTGACTTTAAATAATGGATTGAAATTATATCTGAAAAAATACAGGAAATCTTATATTGACATGCAAACATTCATTCCAACCAGTTATATATCTAATGGCCACATTAAGTTTATGGTTTATCATGAAGGGTGTGTGAGTTTTGCTTCAAAAGTGATTATGGAAATCGAAAATAATGTGTTTGGAAAGAAGTCTCATGAAAAGACCAGTCAAGAAACCTGGAGGAATACATGTTTCATGACGCAGGAAGTGATTGTGAAACAAATGCGTATAAATTTGTGAACTTGTGGATGAAGTATATATTTCCTATGATTTGTAAAAACTGAAGAAATAGTAATGTACCAGTGTTGAATGAAAATAAACGTCAGAATACACAACATGTCCCATACGAATCTACTTGATTGATGTTAATCTGGGTCAGTTACTGTACGAATATTAGGATTTGTAAGCACCATTTACTGAAGTTAGTTTTCAGAACTATGAAACAAATGTGTATTTCAGGTGGATGAATATTTCTGAGAATAATTTTGTGAAAAGTTTATTATAAATCCACATTTTTGAACATGGATGAACTTAGGGAGTGTATTTAAGAAACATATATTTCATATTTTAAAAATCAGGACAGTGTGTATATATATATATATATATATATATATATTTATATATATATATATATATTCATAATTATATATATGTGTATATACATATATGTGTCTATATATATACACACACACACACACACACACACACAAAACACACACACAGACATTTAAATGTAGTTATATATATGCCAATCGAAGTTCATCATAAAATATATAGCATCCACAGATGCGAAAATATTTATTTTACTGAACAAGGATTTATGTATAATGTTGTTCTACTACAAAGCTCACCCATAGTTTGAATTTTCAGTTCCAACAGCGTTTAGAGGAGTGATCTCTTCTCACAAGTTGTATCTGCCAAGTCAGTCACCTCACAAAAATGAACGTGTGATACCAGGTAGAATTCTATATAAGCATATAAAAATAAATGTGCTGAATAGGCTACAGAGAAAGGGAGAGGAATTTACATATTTGTTAACTTTAACAACACATGGAAAACTATTTCAATTAAAAATTGACTAGATTTATAACACCTACCCTTTATCATGCAAATGGCAAGTCCAACTATACCCCATGCCTCCTCTAAACTGCTTGTATTTCTATTATGTTTGGGTTGTTTTTCTCCATCATGTTTGGATTAGTAGACAGAGTATAGTAGGGTATGGGTTATTGTCAGGGATTCAGTATATTCAATGGAATATAGGAAAATGAATCCAATGTGTATAAAATATATGCTACACAATTATCTTCCCACTCTCATCCAGAACAATGCCTTTACATTACCTTCACCCGAAGTAAGACACAATTAGAGTAGAAGAGTTTGAAAATCCGTGAATGCATATCTGGGGTGGAAACAGTACTAAGAAACAAATAAGTATTTCAGGTGGATGAATATTTCTGAGAATAATCTTGTGAAAAGTTGATTATAAATCCACAACATAAATATGAATGAATTTAGGAAGTGTGTAATAAGACACATATTTCATGTTTTGAAAAATCTTGAGAGTGTATCTATATATATATATATACATATTTATATACACAAACAGAGAGAGACATTAAAAATTGCAATATATATGCCAAACGAAATTCACCATGAAATGTATATCATCCACAGATCCAAATATATTCATTTTACTGAACATTGATTTATGTATAATGTTGTTCAACTAGGAAGCTCACTCACATTTGAATTAAATGTTCAAGCAGCATTTAGGAGGAGTGATCTCTTCTTCCAATTTGTATCTGCCAAATCAGCCACCTCACAAGAATGTACGTGTGGTACCAGGTAGGATTCTATATGTGCATATAAAAATACGTGTGCTGAATAGGCTGCAGAGAAAGGGGGACAGGAATTCATTATTTGTTAACTTTAAAAACGCATGGAGAACTATTTCAACAAATAATTGACTAGATTTATAACTGCTACACTATACCATGCAAAAGGCAACTCCAACTATAAAACATACCTCCTCTAAACTGCCTGTATTTCTATTGTGTTTGTGTTATTTTTCTCCATCATATTAGGATTAGTAGTCAGAGTCTAATAGGGTATATGTTAGTTTCAGGGATTCAGTATTTCTAATGGAAAATAGGAAATTGAATCCAATGTGTATGCAAATATGTGCTACACAACATTCTTCCCACTTTCATCCAGAACAATGCCTTGACATTACACTCTCCTCAAGTAAGACACAATTAGAGGATAAGAGTTAGAAAATCTGTGAATATATATCTGGAATGGAGAATACTCAGGAGTTTACAACTTTGGAGGTGGTAGAGAAGATTCTAAAAGTAAGGAACAGGGTAAGCATTCCACAAACATGCAGCTCTGCTGGCCTACATACTTTTTGAGAAACTGCCTCTAAGGGTGGGCACTTGAAATATTTGAAGTTCTGAGGAGATTTAGTTCATTTGTAGAGAGACCATCAAAGCTGGGTCTGCATCTATGTTACTTGGAGGACATGGTTTCTTATTATCCAATGAACATGAGGCAGCATTGCTGAATTCTCTCTTTGTAGGTAAACTATGGACACTGGGGTCTAAGTGTCTTTCAGTGTGGACTGTGAAGCCAATTGGTCATCCTCCACTTTTCGTGTTGTTTCTCACTGCTCCACTGGGAGTTTGGTATTTGCTTCAAGAAATACAAGGAGTTAAAATGGGACAGAGTGGTGGAGGGAGTTCTTTAAGGTGTGGTGAGTCAGGGTCTTCAGGAGAATGCACCAACCAAGGTTCTATCCCACGTAGATTGCCCCCTTGAGAATAGCAATATGATTCTGAACATTGCAGTGAATCCTCTCCATATAACAAGATGCCTTTACATATATGGGTCTGCTGGCTGCACCATGTCAGTCACAAGCCATTTGGAAGCCAATGGCTGATCCACATGGCCACAACACAGATGTTTTATCAGACAATTGCATACCACTGCTCTAGGCCAACTACTCACCAGGCTCCAACTTACTGGCATATCTGTTCTACACCATTTTCATGAAACAAAGTCAATCAAGGCAGTGTCTGGTATACTCAGGATCAGAAACAGGACATCCAAAGTTTTTTCAGTGCCAGCTGAACATGAAAATATCAAAAATTTCATGGTAATTGTCTAGCCATTTTTCACGGATGAAGTTTGCGGCTCTGAGGGCTTCAATTAATTCAGGAACCATTAAATGGTGAAGAAGCTAATTTCAATGAAAGCACTGGAGCACTCTCACAGGCATGGTTTCCCTAAGGGTGGCCAAAATGTCACATGAAGCCAGGCCCATTGAGATCTACAATGTGAGGTTCATGTGTGTTTTAAACTCAAATATGGCTGCCAAGTCTTTAAGAAAAATTGTATGTAATATCCTGGCTGAAATTCCCAGTGTTCTGTGGAAATCCAACCTGGGCCTAGATCTCAGGTTCCAAGGGCGACTCTCATGTGTGGCCTCCTAAAATCCCAACACAATTCATGGCAATACTTCTCTGAGGTCAGTTAAAGAACTCAGTCTCTAAGGGGAATCACACCAGAGTTCAAGCCCAGTGGAACAGTCATCTCTTCCAACCGCCACACAAATGACCACAATTAAAACCAAAACACTCCCACATGGTCCTCATCTTCTTCCATATAGACACTCCTTATAACGTCTGGCTGGAGTTTTCAATGAGGTCCACAGCCCAAGTCAGTGTCCAAATTAAGGTCCTGTTCCCCTCATTTGTCTAACATCAAGGTGGCATGGACACACTTCCTGTAAACCAGGAGTGATCAAATAGGCCTGCCATTAATACTGCTCGGCTTTTTCAATTAGAGGCCTTCTGACTCTGTGGTTTAGATTCTTTATGTGAATTTGAGTCATGAGAAAACCCAAGCCCCTCTGCAGAGATTTGAAGAACTCATTTGGCCCAAAGGATTCCTATTCTCCCTTCATGGAATTCAGGATCCTAACAGAGGAAGGTAAAAGAATTCATTCACAATGAGTGAATATTTGCCATTTTGGTTTTGGATGGACACATGGGATCTTTCTTTTAATCCATCAGGTGCTAAGAATCTAAGCCACTGCCTCACACAGGGCCAAGAGGCTGATTCAGACACATCCTTTTCCAAAGCAATTAAGCAAAGAGCCACAGGTGATGCCCATTCATTTCCATTTGAAAACTGTTTTCTTCAGGGTTCACAAAGGTGTGGCCTGAGGCAAAGACCTTCCTGACACTCAGAGCAACAGAAAAATAGGTAAGCAAAAGGCCCAAAGCAGGGTTTCTCTACTGAGACTTTCTTTGTCACACTGATATCTGAGTTTTCTGAGATGCTTGATATTCCCTTCAGCTATCCATTATATGGCAATGTCACAGAGCTTGGAGGTGGTACATATCTTGGACAGAAAACCATGAGCCTGCTCTGAAGAGTGGCCAGAATTCAGGAAAAAAACAGGAACTCCGGAAGATAGTAGGTGTTGCCCGTCCCTAAAGCAACCTGCAGTCCACTCATAAATTGGGCAGGATGAATGTTGGCAAGCTTTCTACTAGACAGGACACATCCATTGATGCATTATCTTTTATAATGTCTACAACCACGGACACAGTGGGATACACAGGCATACAAACAATCGCCTTGTCAAATGACTTACTATAAACAGTCCACTCCAAAACAAACAAACCGCCTTTCTTACCTATTCTCAGAACATGAGACTAAACCACAAAATCACAACCACACCCACAACGACACCTCCTTTATTCAAGTAGGTCTGTGACTAATTGGAATGTACTCTGACTGATGGGCCATACTATGTTTCCTTGAAATGGCCTGTCCTTCTCAGATCGGGTCTCCTTGGCCAACACTGTGAAGTTTTCAGGAGCCAGTGGTGAGCCACTACCTGCTTTCTCAGGAAATTCCCCTTTTCAGAGCTCTCCTGGCATTTGGCAATCCTCACATCAGTAGGTACCAAGAAGACTTACTCTGTCCTTGGTTATTCCAAACAACTGAGCCCACTGGGAAAGAAACTGGGACTGACTCTGGGTGCCTGGCTTCCTGGATCCCAAGTTCAGAGAGATCCGTCATCAAGGAAGAGAGGTAGGTCACTTCATTCAGGAACTGAATGAGGTTACTGCCGTGGCAACCACTTTGTCCTAACAATTGCTTTCAAGGGTCCCATGAGATGGAGGCTGCCCCTACTTCCTGTGACACTTTCACAAGTTAGATTGGTATATCAACCATTGGCACCTGGGAACAGCTCTCCACACAGGCCGGGTTTGGTCCATCTTCTCTACATTAAGAAGAGAGAAGCTGATTCAGACACAACCCTTCATCCTGACCAGGTTGTTTGCCATGGAGGATGACTTTTGGTCTCTTAGTTCCTCCATAGCTGCTTACAACTTCTCCAGGAATCATTTCTGCATGGACCTTTGAGTTTCTCAGCATGTGGAAGATCCCCTATATTCTTGTATTGTAAGACCAACTCTATCCCTGCTCTTCTGTAAAGTTAAATTGACTGAACAGTGTATGGTTAGGTTAACTAACAGGTTCGATTTGGATTAGGAATCTTTCTGCGCGATGAATAATGGTATTGGGAAACTGCGATATTTACAAGAATATATAGGTGAAATATAAGTATGAAAACAGAAATCTAGCTAAGATATGAAGCCCAAAAGGGCATTGGGCCCTTGATTGGGATACGTAGCTTTGAATTATGTTCTGCACTGATGTGTCAGGTAAATCGATATACATTGGCTTAGGTCCTTGTACCATGGATGATTAAATGTAGAAGAGAACTTCCAGTCAAAAGGGATAGTCGGTAGGATTCGGAAAATTCTCAGTAGGTTTAGAAAGAAGAGTGAGTATAGGATTTGGACCAAATGTTGTTTAGCAATAGGGTTTCCGGTAGACAGTGAATGTTAATGTCAGCACAAGTGAAGAGACTGTCACAATGATGAACTGGGGAAAATAGTTAGGAAAGCTGATATCAATAGAGACATTACGAAATCAGGCAAAGTATAAAGTGAGTGATAGGATTAGATATTTTCAACAGGGTTGAGTTTGAATATATAATCTAAGAAAGAAACAAATATGTAGTGACCAATAGGATTGACATTTGACAGCATTAGGCAACCTGGACATGGATGTTTAGTAATCCATGCTCACTTTTCATTTAGTCTTTGCTACAATCTTAAGTGTGACCATTGCTTTTTTGGCCAGAATATTACTGTGATAAAACCTACATGTAGATCAGGTGACATGACTCTTTCTTCCACCATTTCTAGCAACAACATTTTCAAGACATATAAATTAGTAATGGGGGTAAAAAGAGGTGTACCCTTTGTCTGTGCATATAGAGATACTGCATGAATAGACCATACTGTGAATAAATAATATATCTGGTTCTGACTTTAAATAATGGATTGAAATTATATCTGAAAAAATACAGGAAATCTTATATTGACATACAAACATTCATTCCAACCAGTTATATATCTAATGGCCACATTAAGATTATGGTTTATCATGAAGGGTGTGTGAGTTTTGCTTCAAAAGTGATTATGGAAATCGAAAATAATGTGTTTGGAAAGAAGTCTCATGAAAAGACCAGTCAAGAAACCTGGAGGAATTCATGTTTCATGAAGCAGGAAGTGATTGTGAAACAAATGCGTATAAATTTGTGAACTTGTGGATGAAGTATATATTTCCTATGATTTGTAAAAACTGAAGAAATAGTAATGTACCAGTGTTGAATGAAAATAAACGTCAGAATACACATCATGTCCTATACGAATCTACTTGATTGATGTTAATCTGGGTCAGTTACTGTACAAATATTAGGATTTGTAAGCACCATTTACTGAAGTTAGTTTTCAGAACTATGAAACAAATGTGTATTTCAGGTGGATGAATATTTCTGAGAATAATTTTGTGAAAAGTTTATTATAAATCCACATTTTTGAACATGGATGAACTTAGGGAGTGTATTTAAGAAACATATATTTCATATTTTAAAAATCAGGACAGTATGTGTATATATATATATATATATATATATATATATATATATATATATTCATAATTATATATATGTGTATATACATATATATGTGTCTATATATATATATACACACACACACACACACAAAACACACACACAGACATTTAAATGTAGTTATATATATGCCAATCGAAGTTCATCATAAAATATATAGCATCCACAGATGCAAAAATATTTATTTTACTGAACAAGGATTTATGTATAATGTTGTTCTACTAGAAAGCTCACCCATAGTTTGAATTTTCAGTTCCAACAGCGTTTAGAGGAGTGATCTCTTCTCACAAGTTGTATCTGCCAAGTCAGTCACCTCACAAAAATGAACGTGTGATACCAGGTAGAATTCTATATAAGCATATAAAAATAAATGTGCTGAATAGGCTACAGAGAAAGAGAGAGGAATTTACATATTTGTTAACTTTAACAACACATGGAGAACTATTTCAATTAAAAATTGACTAGATTTATAACACCTACCCTTTATCATGCAAATGGCAAGTCCAACTATACCCCATGCCTCCTCTAAACTGCTTGTATTTCTATTATGTTTGGGTTGTTTTTCTCCATCATGTTTGGATTAGTAGACAGAGTATAGTAGGGTATGGGTTATTGTCAGGGATTCAGTATATTCAATGGAATATAGGAAAATGAATCCAATGTGTATAAAATATATGCTACACAATTATCTTCCCACTCTCATCCAGAACAATGCCTTTACATTACCTTCACCCCAAGTAAGACACAATTAGAGTAGAAGAGTTTGAAAATCCGTGAATGCATATCTGGGGTGGAAACAGTACTAAGAAACAAATAAGTATTTCAGGTGGATGAATATTTCTGAGAATAATCTTGTGAAAAGTTGATTATAAATCCACAACATAAATATGAATGAATTTAGGAAGTGTGTAATAAGACACATATTTCATGTTTTGAAAAATCTTGAGAGTGTATCTATATATATATATATACATATTTATATACACAAACAGAGAGAGACATTAAAAATTGCAATATATATGCCAAACGAAATTCACCATGAAATGTATATCATCCACAGATCCAAATATATTCATTTTACTGAACATTGATTTATGTATAATGTTGTTCAACTAGGAAGCTCACTCACATTTAAATTAAATGTTCATTCAGCATTTAGGAGGAGTGATCTCTTCTTCCAATTTGTATCTGCCAAATCAGCCACCTCACAAGAATGTACGTGTGGTACCAGGTAGGATTCTATATGTGCATATAAAAATACGTGTGCTGAATAGGCTGCAGAGAAAGGGGGACAGGAATTCATTATTTGTTAACTTTAAAAACGCATGGAGAACTATTTCAACAAATAATTGACTAGATTTATAACTGCTACACTATACCATGCAAAAGGCAACTCCAACTATAAAACATACCTCCTCTAAACTGCCTGTATTTCTATTCTGTTTGTGTTATTTTTCTCCATCATATTAGGATTAGTAGTCAGAGTCTAATAGGGTATATGTTAGTTTCAGGGATTCAGCATTTCTAATGGAAAATAGGAAATTGAATCCAATGTGTATGCAAATATGTGCTACACAACATTCTTCCCACTTTCATCCAGAACAATGCCTTGACATTACACTCTCCTCAAGTAAGACACAATTAGAGGATAAGAGTTAGAAAATCTGTGAATATATATCTGGAATGGAGAATACTCAGGAGTTTACAACTTTGGAGGTGGTAGAGAAGATTCTAAAAGTAAGGGAATGGGTAAACATTCCACAAACATGCAGCTCTGCTGGCCTACATACTTTTTGAGAAACTGCTTCTAAGGGTGGGCACTTGAAATATTTGATGTTCTGAGGAGATTTAGTTCATTTGTAGAGAGACCATCAAAGCTGGGTCTGCATCTATGTTACTTGGAGGACATGGTTTCTTATTATCCAATGAACATGAGGCAGCGGTGCTGAATTCTCTCTTTGTAGGTAAACTATGGACACTGGGGTCTAAGTGTCTTTCAGTGTGGACTGTGAAGCCAATTGGTCATCCTCCACTTTTCTTGGTGTTTCTCGCTGCTCCACTGGGAGTTTGGTATTTGCTTCAAGAAATACAAGGAGTTAAAATGGGACAGAGTGGTGGAGGGAGTTCTTAAGGTGTGGTGAGTCAGGGTCTTCAGGAGAATGCACCAACCAAGGTTCTATCCCACGTAGATTGCCCCCTTGAGAATAGCAATATGATTCTGAACATTGCAGTGAATCCTCTCCATATAACAAGATGCCTTTACATATATGGGTCTGCTGGCTGCACCATGTCAGTCACAAGCCATTTGGAAGCCAATGGCTGATCCACATGGCCACAACACAGATGTTTTATCACACAATTGCATACCACTGCTCTAGGCCAACTACTCATCAGGCTCCAACTTACTGGCATATCTGTTCTACACCATTTTCATAAAACAAAGTCAATCAAGGCAGTGTCTGGTATACTCAGGATCAGAAACAGGACATCCAAAGTTTTTTCAGTGCCAGCTGAACATGAAAATATCAAAAATTTCATGGAAATTGTCTAGCCATTTTTCACGGATGAAGTTTGCGGCTCTGAGGGCTTCAATTAATTCAGGAACCATTAAATGGTGAAGAAGCTAATTTCAATGAAAGCACTGGAGCACTCTCACAGGCATGATTTCCCTAAGGGTGGCCAAAATGTCACATGAAGCCAGGCCCATTGAGATCTACAATGTGAGGTCCATGTGTGTTTTAAACTCAAATATGGCTGCCAAGTCTTTAAGAAAAATTGTATGTAATATCCGGGCTGAAATTCCCAGTGTTCTGTGGAAATCCAACCTGGGCCTAGATCTCAGGTTCCAAGGGCGACTCTCATGTGTGGCCTCCTAAAATCCCAACACAATTCATGGCAATACTTCTCTGAGGTCAGTTAAAGAACTCAGTATCTAAGGGGAATCACACCAGAGTTCAAGCCCAGTGGAACAGTCATCTCTTCCAACCGCCACACAAATGACCACAATTAAAACCAAAACACTCCCACATGGTCCTCATCTTCTTCCATATAGACACTCCTTATAACGTCTGGCTGGAGTTTTCAATGAGGTCCACAGCCCAAGTCAGTGTCCAAATTAAGGTCCTGTTCCCCTCATTTGTCTAACACCAAGGTGGCCTGGACACACTTCCTGTAAACCAGGAGTGATCAAATAGGCCTGACATTAATACTGCTCAGCTTTTTCAATTTGAGGCCTTCTGACTCTGTGGTTTAGATTCTTTATGTGAATTTGAGTCATGAGAAAACACAAGCCCCTCTGCAGAGATTTGAAGAACTCATTTGGCCCAAAGGATTCCTATTCTCCCTTGATGGAATTCAGGATCCTAACAGAGGAAGGTAAAAGAATTCATTCACAATGAGTGAATATTTGCCATTTTGGTTTTGGATGGACACATGGGATCTTTCTTCTGATCCATCAGGTGCTAAGAATCTAAGCCACTGCCTCACACAGGGCCAAGAGGCTGATTCAGACACATCCTTTTCCAAAGCAATTAAGCAAAGAGCCACAGGTGATGCCCATTCATTTCCATTTGAAAACTGTTTTCTTCAGGGTTCACAAAGGTGTGGCCTGAGGCAAAGACCTTCCTGACACTCAGAGCAACAGAAAAATAGGTAAGCAAAAGGCCCAAAGCAGGGTTTTTCTACTGAGACTTTCTTTGTCACACTGATATCTGAGTTTTCTGAGATGCTTGCTATTCCCTTCAGCTATCCATTATATGGCAATGTCATAGAGCTTGGAGGTGGTACATATCTTGGACAGAAAACCATGAGCCTGCTCTGAAGAGTGGCCAGAATTCAGGAAGAAAACAGGAACTCCGGAAGATAGTAGGTGTTGCCCGTCCCTAAAGCAACCTGCAGTCCACTCATAAATTGGGCAGGATGAATGTTGGCAAGCTTTCTACTAGACAGGACACATCCATTGATGCATTATCTTTTATAATGTCTACAACCACGGACACAGTGGGATACACAGGCATACAAACAATCGCCTTGTCAAATGACTTACTATAAACAGTCCACTCCAAAACAAACAAACCGCCTTTCTTACCTATTTTCAGAACATGAGACTAAACCACAAAATCACAACCACACCCACAACGACACCTCCTTTATTCAAGTAGGTCTGTGACTAATTGGAATGTACTCTGACTGATGGGCCATACTATGTTTCCTTGAAATGGCCTGTCCTTCCCAGATCGGGTATCCTTGGCCAACACTGTGAAGTTTTCAGGAGCCAGTGGTGAGCCACTACCTGCTTTCTCAGGAAATTCCCCTTTTCAGAGCTCTCCTGGCATTTGGCAATCCTCACATCAGTAGGTACCAAGGAAGACTTACTCTGTCCTTGGTTATTCCAAACAACTGAGCCCACTGGGAAAGAAACTGGGACTGACTCTGGGTGCCTGGCTTCCTGGATCTTAAGTTCAGAGAAATCCGTCATCAAGGAAGAGGGGTAGGTCACTTCATTCAGGAACTGAATGAGGTTACTGCCGTGGCAACCACTTTGTCCTAACAATTGCTTTCAAGGGTCCCATGAGATGGAGGCTGCCCCTACTTCCTGTGACACTTTCACAAGTTAGATTGGTATATCAACCATTGGCACCTGGGAACAGCTCTCCACACAGGCCGGGTTTGGTCCATCTTCTCTACATTAAGAAGAGAGAAGCTGATTCAGACACAACCCTTCATCCTGACCAGGTTGTTTGCCATGGAGGATGACTTTTGGTCTCTTAGGTCCTCCATAGCTGCTTACAACTTCTCCAGGAATCATTTCTGCATGGACCTTTGAGTTTCTCAGCATGTGGAAGATCCCCTATATTCCTGTATTGTAAGACCAACTCTATCCCTGCTCTTCTGTAAAGTTAAATTGACTGAACAGTGTATGGTTAGGTTAACTAACATGTTCGATTTGGATTAGGAATCTTTCTGCGCGATGAATAATGGTATTAGGAAACTGCGATATTTACAAGAATATATAGGTGAAATATAAGTATGAAAACAGAAATCTAGCTAAGATATGAAGCCCAAAAGGGCATTGGGCCCTTGATTGGGATACGTAGCTTTGAATTATGTTCTGCACTGATGTGTCAGGTAAATCGATATACAATGGCTTAGGTCCTTGTACCATGGATGATTAAATGTAGAAGAGAACTTCCAGTCAAAAGGGATAGTCGGTAGGATTCGGAAGATTTTCAGTAGGTTTAGAAAGAAGAGTGAGTATAGGATTTGGACCAAATGTTGTTTAGCAATAGGGTTTCCGGTAGACAGTGAATGTTAATGTCAGCACAAGTGAAGAGACTGTCACAATGATGAACTGGGGAAAATACTTAGGAAAGCTGATATCAATAGAGACATTACGAAATCAGGCAAAGTATAAAGTGAGTGATAGGATTAGATATTTTCAACAGGGTTGAGTTTGAATATATAATCTAAGAAAGAAACAAATATGTAGTGACCAATAGGATTGACATTTGACAGCATTAGGCAACCTGGACATGGATGTTTAGTAATCCATGCTCACTTTTCATTTAGTCTTTGCTACAATCTTAAGTGTGACCTTTGCTTTTTTTGTTCAGAATATTACTGTGATAAAACGTACATTTAGATCAGGTGACATGACTATTTCTTCCACCATTTCTGGCAGCAACATATTCAAGACGTATAAATTAGTAATGGGGGTAAAAAGAGGTGTACCCTATGTCTGCGCATATAGAGATAATGCATGAATAGACCATACTGTGAATAAATAATATATCTGGTTCTGACTTTAAATAATGGATTGAAATTATATCTGAAAAAATACAGGAAATCTTATATTGACATACAAACATTCATTCCAACCAGTGAAATATCTAATGGCCACATTAAGTTTATGGTTTATCATGAAGGGTGTGTGAGTTTTGCTTCAAAAGTGATTATGGAAATCGAAAATAATGTGTTTGGAAAGAAGTCTCATGAAAAGACCAGTCAAAAAACCTGGAGGAATACATGTTTTATGAAGCAGGAAGTGATTGTGAAACAAATGCGTATAAATTTGTGAACTTGTGGATGAAATATATATTTCCTATGATTTGTAAAAACTGAAGCAATAGTAATGTACCAGTGTTGAATGAAAATAAACGTCAGAATACACATCATGTCCCATACGAATCTACTTGATTGATGTTAATCTGGGTCAGCTAATGTACAAATATTAGGATTTGTAAGCACCATTTACTGAAGTTAGTTTTCAGAACTATGAAACAAATGTGTATTTCAGGTGGATGAATATTTCTGAGAATAATTTTGTGAAAAGTTTATTATACATCCACATTTTTGAACATGAATGAACTTAGGGAGTGTATTTAAGATACATATATTTCATATTTTAAAAATCAAGTCAGTGTATATATATATATATATATATATATATTCATAATTATATATATGTGTATATATATACACATATAATTATATATATGTATATATATATATACACTCACACACACACACACAAAACACACACACAGACATTAAAATGTAGGAATATATATGCCAATCGAAGTTCATCATAAAATATATACCATCCACAGATGCAAAAATATTTATTTTACTGAACAAGGATTTATGTATAATGTTGTTCTACTGGAAAGCTCACCCATAGTTTGGATTTTCAGTTCCAACAGCGTTTAGAGGAGTGATCTCTTCTCACAAGTTGTATCTGCCAAGTCAGTCACCTCACAAAAATGAACGTGTGATACCAGGTATTCTATATAAGCATATAAAAATTCATGTGCTGAATAGGCTACAGAGAAAGGCAGAGAGGAATTTACATATTTGTTAACTTTAACAACACATGGAGAACTATTTCAATTAAAAATTGACTAGATTTATAACACCTACCATTTATCATGCAAATGGCAAGTCCAACTATACCCCATGCCTCCACTGAACTGCTTGTATTTCTATTCTGTTTGGGTTGTTTTTCTCCATCATATTTGGATTAGTAGACAAAGTATAGTAGGGTATGCGTTATTGTCAGGGATTCAGTATTTTCAATGGAATATAGGAAAATGAATCCAACGTGTATAAAATATATGCTACACAATTATCTTCCCACTCTCATCCAGAAAAATGCCTTTACATTACCTTCACCCCAAGTAAGACACAATTAGAGTAGAAGAGTTTGAAAATCCGTGAATGCATATCTGGGGTGGAAACAGTACAAAGAAACAAATACGTATTTCAGGTGGATGAATATTTTTGAGAATAATCTTGTGAAAAGTTGATTATAAATCCACAACATAAATATGAATGAATTTAGGAAGTGTGTAATAAGACAGATATTTCATGTTTTGAAAAATCTTGAGCATGTATATATATATATATATATATATATATATATATATATATATATATATATTTATATACAGACAAAGAGAGAGACATTAAAAATTGCAATATATATGCCAAACGAAATTCACCATGAAATGTATATCATTCACAGATCCAAATATATTCATTTTACTGAACATGGATTTATGTATAATGTTGTTCAACTAGGAAGCTCACTCACATTTGAATTATCAGTTCAAGCCGAGTTTAGGAGGAGTGATCTCTTCTTCCAATTTGTATCTGCCACGTCAGCCACCTCACAAGAATGTACGTGTGGTACCAGGTAGGATTCTATATGTGGATATAAAAATACGTGTGCTGAATAGGCTACAGAGAAAGGGGGACAGGAATTCACTTATTTGTTAACTTAAAAATCGCATGGAGAACTATTTCAACAAATAATTGACTAGATTTATAACTGCTACACTATACCATGCAAAAGGCAACTCCAACTATAAAACATACCTCCTCTAAACTGCTTGTATTTCTATTCTGTTTGTGTTATTTTTCTCCATCATATTAGGATTAGTAGTCAGAGTCTAATAGGGTATATGTTAGTTTCAGGGATTCAGCATTTCTAATGGAAAATAGGAAATTGAATCCAATGTGTATGCAAATATGTGCTACACAAAAATCTTCCCACTTTCATCCAGAACAATGCCTTGACAATACATTCTTCTCAAGTAAGACACAATTAGAGGATAAGAGCTAGAAAATCTGTGAATATATCTGGAATGGAGTATTCTCAGGAGTTTACAACTTTGGAGGTGGTAGAGAAGATTCTAAAAGTAAGGGACAGGGTAAACATTCCACAAACATGCAGCTCTGCTGGCCTAAATGCTTTTTGAGAAACTGCCTCTAAGGGTGGGCACTTGAAATATTTGATGTTCTGAGGAGATTTAGTTCCTTTGTAGAGAGACCATCAAAGCTGGGTCTGCATCTATGTTACTTGGAGGACATGGTTTCTTATTATCCAATGAACATGAGGCAGCGGTGCTGAATTCTCTCTTTGTAGGTAAACTATGGACACTGGGGTCTAAGTGTCTTTCAGTGTGGACTGTGAAGCCAATTGGTCATCCTCCACTTTTCGTGGTGTTTCTCGCTGCTCCACTGGGAGTTTGGTATTTACTTCAAGAAATACAAGGAGTTAAAGTGGGACAGAGTGGTGGAGGGAGTTCTTTAAGGTATGGTGAGTCAGGGTCTTCAGGAGAATGCACCAACCCAGGTTCTATCCCACGTAGATTGCCCCCTTGAGAATAGCAATAAGATGCCTTTACATATATGGGTCTGCTGGCTGCACCATGTCAGTCACAAGCCATTTGGAAGCCAATGGCTGATCCACATGGACGCAACACAGATGTTTTATCAGACAATTGCATACCACTGCTCTAGGCCAACTACTCACCAGGCTCCAACTTACTGGCATATCTGTTCTACACCATTTTCATGAAACAAAGTCAATCAAGGCAATGTCTGGTATACTCAGGATCAGAAACAGGACATCCAAAGTTTTTTCAGTGCCAGCTGAACATGAAAATATCAAAAATTTCATGGTAATTTTCTAGCCATTTTTCACGGATGAAGTTTGCGGCTCTGAGGGCTTCAATTAATTCAGGAACCATTAAATGGTGAAGAAGCTAATTTCAATGAAAGCACTGGAGCACTCTCACAGGCATGGTTTCCCTAAGGGTGGCCAAAATGTCACATGAAGCCAGGCCCATTGAGATCTACAATGTGAGGTCCATGTGTGTTTTAAACTCAAATATGGCTGCCAAGTCTTTAAGAAAAATTGTATGTAATATCCGGGCTGAAATTCCCAGTGTTCTGTGGAAATCCAACCTGGGCCTAGATCTCAGGTTCCAAGGGCGACTCTCATGTGTGGCCTCCTAAAATCCCAACACAATTCATGGCAATACTTCTCTGAGGTCAGTTAAAGAACTCAGTCTCTAAGGGGAATCACACCAGAGTTCAAGCCCAGTGGAACAGTCATCTCTTCCAACCGCCACACAAATGACCACAATTAAAACCAAAACACTCCCACATGGTCCTCATCTTCTTCCATATAGACACTCCTTATAACGTCTGGCTGGAGTTTTCAATGAGGTCCACAGCCCAAGTCAGTGTCCAAATTAAGGTCCTGTTCCCCTCATTTGTCTAACATCAAGGTGGCCTGGACACACTTCCTGTAAACCAGGAGTGATCAAATAGGCCTGACATTAATACTGCTCAGCTTTTTCAATTTGAGGCCTTCTGACTCTGTGGTTTAGATTCTTTATGTGAATTTGAGTCATGAGAAAACACAAGCCCCTCTGCAGAGATTTGAAGAACTCATTTGGCCCAAAGGATTCCTATTCTCCCTTGATGGAATTCAGGATCCTAACAGAGGAAGGTAAAAGAATTCATTCACAATGAGTGAATATTTGCCATTTTGGTTTTGGATGCACACATGGGACCTTTCTTTTGATCCATCAGGTGCTGAGAATCTAAGCCACAGCCTCACACAGGGCCAAGAGGCTGATTCAGACACATCTTTTTTCAAAGCAATTAAGCAAAGAGCCACAGGTGATGCCCTTCATTTCCTTTTGAAAAAATGTTTTCCTCAGGCTTCCCAAAGGGGTGGCCAGAGGCAAAGACATCCTGAGATTCAGGGCAACAGAACAATAGGTTAGCAAAAGAGTCAAAGCAGGGTTTCTCCACTGAGACTTTTCTGGTCACACTGATATCTGAGTTTTCTGAGATGTTGGCCATTCCCTTCAGATATCCAGTACATGGCCATGTGACAGAGATTGGAGGTGGTACATATCTTGGACACAAACCCAAGAGCCTATTCTTAAGAGTTGTCAGAATTCAGAAAGAAAACAGGGACTTAAAAAGGTAGTAGGTGTTTCCTATCGATATGGAAACCACGCTCCATTCATTAAATGGGCAGGATGAATACTGGAAAGCTTTCTACTAAAGAGGACACATGGATTGATGCATTCTCTTTTATAATGTATACAACCACGGACACAGTGGGATACACAGAAATAGAAACACTCACCATGTAAAACGACTTACTAGAAACAGTTCACTCCAACCCAAAGAAACCTCCTTTTCTACCTATTCTCAGAACAGAGACAAAACCACACACCCACACTCAAAAAGACACCTCCTTCCCCAAAGTAGGGCTGTGATTATCCGGAGTGTCCTCTGACAGGTTTGCCATACTATGTTCCCCTTTAATGGTCTGTCCTGTCTCAGATCTGGTCTCCTTGTCCAACTCTGTGAAGAAGTCAGGAGCCAGGGGTGAGCCACTACATACTTAGTCAGGAAAGGCCCGTGTTCAGATCTTTCCTGGCATTTGGCCATCCTCACATCAGTCAGTACCAAGAAGACTGACTCTGTCCTTGGTGATTTCAAACAAATGAGACCACTTGGACTGGGACTGGGACTGGCTCTGGTGCTTGGTTTCCTTGGTCCCAAGTTCAGAAAGTTCCATCAACAAGGAAGTGAGGTAGGTCACTTCCTTCAAGAACTGAATGAGGTCACTGCCTTGGCAACCACTTTGTCTAACAGTTGCTTCCAAGGGTCCCATGAGATGGAGGCTGCCCCTACTTCCTTTGACACTTTCACAACTTAGAATGGTATATCAACCTTAGGCACCCGGGAACAGCTCTCCACACAAGCCTGGTTTGGTCCATCTTCTCTACATTAAGAAGAGAGAGGCTGATTCAGACACAACCCTTCATCCTGACCAGGTTGTTTGCCATGGAAAATGACTTTTTGTCTCTCAGGTCCTTCATTGCTGCCTACATCTTCTCCAGGGATCATTTCTGCATGGACCTTTGAGGTTCTTAACAGGTGGAGCATCCCCTACATTCCTGTATTGTAAGAACAATCTGTCTCTGCTCTTCTGTAAAGTTAGATTGAGTGAACAGTGTATGGTTAGGGTTAATTTCATGTTCGATTTGGGTTAGGAATCATTCTGCTGGATGAATAATGGTATTGGGAACCTGTGATATTTATAAGAATATCGAGGTTAAATATATGTATGAAAACAGAAATTAAAGTAAGATTTGAATCCCAGAAGGGCTTTGGGCAGTTGATTGGGATATTTAGCTTTGAATTGTGCACATATGTCTCAAATAAATGGATATACAATGGCAGAGGAACTTGAACCTTGGATGATTGAATGCTGAAGAGAACATCCAAGTCAAAAGGGATTGTCGGTAGGATTAAGAAGATAATCATTATGTTTAGCAAGTAGAGTTAGTATAGGATATGTAACAAAAGTTTTTTAGCAATTTTTTTTCGGGCAGTGAGTGAATATAAATGTCAGCACATATGAAGAAATCAGACACAATGATGAAATGGGGAAAATTTGTAGAAAAGCAGATATCAATAGAGACATTAGGAAATCAGGCAAAGTATAAAGTGAGTGATAGGATAAGACATTTTCAACAGGGTTGAGATTGAATATCTAATCTTAGGAAGAAACAAATATGTAGGTCACCAATAGGATTGACATTTGAGAGCATTAGGCAACATGGACATGGATGTTGTTAGTAATCCATGTTCACTTTCCATTTAGACTTTGGTACAATCCTAAGTGGGACCTTTGCATTTTGTTTCCAGAATATTACTGTGATAAAATGTGTATGTAGATCAGATGACATGATTATTTCTTCCACCATTTCTAGGAGCAGTATTTTGAAGACGTATAAATTAGCATTGGGGGTAAAAAGAGGTGTACCCTGTTTCTATGAATATACAGATAATGCATGAATAGACCTTAATTTCAATAAATAATATAACTTGTTCCACTTTAAGTAATGGATTGAATTGATATCTGAAAATATATAAGAAATCTTATATTGATATGCAATCATTCATGACAACCAGTTATACACCTAATGTTAATATTAGGTTACGGTTTATCATGAAGTTTGTGTGAGTTTTGCTTCAAAAGTGATTATGGAAATCGAAAATAATGTGTTTGGAAAGAAGTCTCATGAAAAGGCCAGTCAAGGAACACCGAGGAATTCATGAGTTCTGAAGAAGGAAGTGATTGAAATTGAAAAAAATGACGATAAATTTGCTTACTTGTGGATGAAATATTATAATATGATGTGAATAAACTGAAGAAATAGTAATGTACCAGTGTTGAATAAAAATGAACATCAAAATACACATCATGTCCCACAGGAATCTACTCGCATTGATGTTAAACTGTGTCAGTTACTGTAGAAATATTAGGATTTCTTTGCACCATTCACCAAAGTTAGTTTTCTTTTTTTTTAATTTTTATTTATGCTTGTTCAAAACATTACATAGTTCTTGATATATCATATTCCACACTGTGTTTCAAGTAGGTAATGAACTCCCATTTTTACCCCGTAAACAGATTGCAGAATCACATCAGTTACACATCCATTGATTTACATATTGCCATACTAGTGTCTGTCGTATTCTTCTGCCTTTCCTAACCTCTACTATCCCCCTCCCCTTACCTCCCCTCCCCTCTTCTCTCTCTACCTCTTTACTGTAATTCATTTCTCCCCCTTGTATAATTTTTTCCTTTCCCTCACCTCCTCTTGTATGTAATTTATATAACCCTGAGGGTCTCCTTTTATTTCCATGCAATTTCCCTTCTCTCTCCCTTTCCCTTCCTCCTCTCATCCCTGTTTAATGTTAATTTTCTTCTAATTCTATTCGTCCCTACTCTGTTCTTAGTTACTCTCTTTATATCAATAAAGACATTTGGCATTTGGTTTTACGGATTGGCTAGCTTCACTTAGCATAATCTGCTCTAATGCCATCCATTTCTCTGCAAGTTATATCATTTTGTCATTTTTTAATGCAGAGTAATATTCCATTGTGTATAAATGCCACATTTTTTATCCATTCATCTATCGAAGTGCATCTAGGTTGGTTCCACAGTCTTGCTATTGTAAATTGTGCTGCTATGAACATCAATGTATCAGTGTCCCTGTAGCATTTTTTTTAGGTCTTTAGGGAATAGACTGAGAAGGGGAATACCTTGGTCAAATGGTGGTTCCATTCCCAGTTCTACAAGAAATCTCCATACTGCTTTCCAATTTGGCTGCACCAATTTGCAGTCCCACCAGCAATGTACAAGTTTACCCTTTTCTCCACATCCTCACCAGCACTTGTTGTTGTTTGAGTTCATAATAAATATCTGGAATGGAAAATGCTCAGGAGTTCACAACCTTGAAGGTGGTAGAGGAGTTTCCAAAAGTAAGGGACAGGGTAAATACCACAAACATGGAGCTGTGTCGGCCTTAAGACTTCTTGAGAAAATGCCTCTGAGGTTGGGCACTTGAAATATATGTTGTTGTCAGGAGCTTTAGCTTCCTTTGTAGTGAGACCATCAAAGCTGAGTCTGCATCTATGTGACCTGAAGAACATGGTTTTTTATTTTCCTATAAACACGAGGCAGCAGTGCTGAATTCTCTCTTTGTAGGCAAACTGGGGCTACTGGGGTCTATGTGTCTCCCCGTGTGGACTGTGAAGCCATTTGATCATCCTTCACATTTCGTCATGTTATTTGATGCTGCACTAAAAGTTTGGTATTTACTTTACGAAATAAAGGAGTTTAACTGCGATATAGTGCTGCAGGGAGTTCTGTCACATGTTGTGGTCAGGATCGGCAGGAGAATGTACCAAGCAGGCTTCTATCACACATAGTTGCCCCCTTGACCATAGCAATATGATTCTGAACATTGCCCTGAAACCTCTCCATTCAACAAGATGCCTTTACATCCAAAGGTCTGCTAGCTGCACATGTCAGTCACAAACCATTTCTAAGCCAATGGCAGATCCACGTGGCCGCACCACAGATGTTTTTTTCACACACCTACACTCTACTGCTCTTGGCCCACTACTCAGCAGGCTCCAACTTACTGGCATCTCTTTTCTACACCATTATCATGAAACTCAGTCAAACCAGACACTGTCTTGTATACTCATGATAAGCACCAGGACATCAAATGGATTTCCAGTGCCAGCTGGTCATGGAAATTTCAAAAATTTCATGGTATTTTCTAGCCATTTTTCAAGGATGAAGTTGGAGGTACTGTGGGTTTCAATTCATTCAGGAACCATTAAATGTTGAGGAAGCTCATTTCAATGGAAGCTCTAGAGAACTCTCACAGGCAAGTCCTCCGAAAGAGTGGCCCAATGTCACATAAAGCCAGCCACATTGAGGTCTACAATGTGAGGTCCATGTGTGTTTTGACTCTCAACTATTGCTTCCAAGTTTTTCAGAATATAATCAAGTGATATCCTCGCTGAGATTCCCAGTGCTCTGTGGAAAGCCACCCTGGGCCTAGATCTCAGTTTCCAAGGGTGACTCTCATGTGTGGCCTCCGAAAATCCCAACACAATTCATGGCAATACTTCTCTAAGGTCAGTTCCAGAACTCAGTCTCCAAGGGGAATCCCACAAGAGTTGAAACCCAGGTGGACACAGTCATCTTTTCCAACTGCCACACAAATGACCACAATTGAAACCAAAACACTCCCACATGGCCCTCATGTTTTTCCATATAGACACTCATCATAACCTCTCGCTGGAGGTTTCCATGAGGGGCGCAGACCAAGACACCGTCCAAAATAAGCTCCCTTGCCCCTAATTTGCCGAAAGTCAGGGTGGCCTACACACCCTTCCTGTGAACCAGAACTGATCAAATAGGGATGTAGTTAATACTGTCATGCTTTTCCAATTTGAGGCCTACTGACTGTCAGGTATAGATTCTTTATGTGATTTGGAGTCATCAGCAAACCCAATCACTTCTGCAGGGGTTCAAAGAACTCATTTGAACTAAAGGATCCTGATTCTTACTTGATGAAGGTCAGGAATCTAATAGAGGAAGGCAAGAGACTCATTTGCCATTTCTGTTTTGAGTGCACACATGGAATCTATCTTTAGATGCATCAGGTGCTGAGAATCTAAGCCACAACCTCACACAGAACCAAGAGGCTGATTCAGACACATCCTTTTACAAAGCAATTAAGCAAAGAGCAACAGGTGATGCCCATTCATTTTCATTTGAAAACTGTTTTCTTCAGGCTTCACAAAGGGGTGGCCAGAGGCAAAAACCTTCCTGACATTTAGGGCAACAGAAAAACAGGTAAGCAAAAGACCCAAAGCAGGGTTTCTCCACTGAGACTTTCCTGGTCACACTGATATCTGAGTTTTCTGAGATGCTCCCCATTCACTTTAGCTATCAAGTACATGGTCATGTCACAGAGCTTGGAGGTTGTATATATCTTGGACACAAAACCATGAGCCTATTCTGGAGAGTGGCCAGAATTCAGGAAGAAAACAGGATCTTAGGAAGATAGTAGGTTTTGCCCATCCAGAAGGCAAGCCGTGGTCCATTCATAAATTGGGCAGGATGAATGCCAGGAAGCTTTCTACTAGACAGGACACATCCATTAATTCATTCTCTTTTCTAATGTCTACAACCACAGACACAGTGGGATACACAGACATAGAAACACTCACATGTCAAACGACTTACTAGAAACAGTGCAATCCAAACCAAACAAACCGCATTTTCTACCTATTCTCAGAACATGTGACAAAACCACAAAACCACAACCACTCCCACAAAGGCACCTCCTTCCCCCAAGTAGGTCTGTGAGTATCCAGAGTGTCCTCTGACTGGTGGGCCATACAATGTTCTCCCGAAATGTCCTGTCCTGACTCAGATCTGGTCTCCTTGGCCAACTCTGTGAAGTTGTCAGGAGGCAGCGGTGAGCCACTACCTGCTTTCTCAGAAAAGGTCCCTCTTCAGAGCTCTCCTGGCCTTTGGCTATCCTCACATAGGTAGGTACCAAGAAAGACTGACCCTGTCCTTGGTAAAACCGAACAAGTGAGCCCACTGGGACTGGGACTGGGACTGGCTCTGGGTGCCTGTCTTCATGGATCCCAAGTTCAGAGAATTCCTTCACCAAGGAAGTGACGTAGGTCACTTCCTTCAGGAACTGAATCAGGTTACTGCCTTGGCAACCAATTTGTCCTAACAGTTGCTTCCAAGAGTCCAATGAGTTGGAGGCTGCCCCTACTTCCAGTGAAACTTTCACAATTTTGCATGGTATATCAACCATAGGCACCCAAAAAAAGCTCTCCAGATAGGCGTGGTTTGGTCCATCTTCTATACATTAAGAAAAGAAATGTTGATTCAGACACATCCCTTCATGCTAACCAGGTTGTTTGTCATGGAAGATGACTTTTGCTCTCTGACGTCATTCATAGCTGCCTACATTTAATCCTGGGATCATTTCTTTAATGACCTTGGAGGTTCTCAGCAAGTGGAAGATCCCCTAATTTCTGTATTGAAAGACCAACTCTGTCCCTGCTCTTCAGTAAAGTTAGATTGAGAGAACAGTGTATGGTCAGGGTTAATAACATGTTCCATTTGGGTTAGGAATCATTCTGCGGGATGAATTATGGTATTGGGAATGTGCGATATTTATAAGAATATAAGTGAATTATAAGTATGAAAACAGACATCTAGGTAATATTTGAAGCCCAGAATTGCATTGGACCCTTAGCTGGGATTCTTAGCTTTGAATTATATTCTGCACAGATGTCTCAGATAAATCGATATACAATGGCATAATTACTTGTACCTTGGTTTATTGAATGTTGAAGAGAACATCCAGTCAAAAAGGGATAATTTGTAGGATTAGTAAGATAGTTGGTAGGTTTTGAAAGAAGAGTGAGTATAGGATTTGGATAAAAAGATCTTTAGCTGTAGGGTTTCGGATAGAGTGAATGTAATTGTCAGCACATGTGGAGAGTCTGTCAAAAGGATGAACTGGGGAAAAAAGTAGGAATGCAGATATCAATTGACATTAGGATATCAGGCAAAGTATAAAGTGAGTGATAGAATTATACATTTTCAACAGGCTTGAGTTTGAATATATAATCTTAGGAAGAAACAAACATGTAGTCACCAATAGGATGAACTTTTGAGAGCATTAGGCAACATGGACATGGATGTTTTCCGTAATCCATGCTCACTTTTCATTTAGGCTTTGGTACAAACATAAGTTTGACCTCTTCTTTCTGTGTGCAGAATACTACTGTGGTAAAATGTATATGTAGATCAGGTGACATGAGTATTTCTTCCCCCATTTCTGGGAGCAATATTTTGAAGACGTATAAATTATTTTTGGAGGTAAAAATGGTGTACACTGTGTCTATAATTATAGAAATAATGCATGAATAGACCATACTGTAAATAAATATTATAACTGGTTCTAACTTTAAATAATGGATTGAATTGATATCTGAAAATATACAGAAAATCTTACATTGATATACAATCCTTCATTCCAACCAGTAATATATCTAATGGTTATATCAGCATTATGGTTTTTCATGAAGAATGTGTGAGTTTTGCTTCAAAAGTGATTATGGAAATCGGAAATAATGTGTTTGGAAAGAAGTCTCATGAAAAGACCAGTCAAGAAACCTGGAGGAATACATGTGTTTTGAAGCAGAAAGTGATTGAAAGTGAAACAAATGCCTATATATTTGTGAACTTGTGGATCAAATATATATCCTATGATGTGCATAAACTGAAGAAATAGTAATGTACCACTGTTAAATAAAAATGAACGTCAAAATACACATCATGTCCTCTCCCACAGGAATCTACTTGCATTGATGTTAAACTGGGTCAGTTATTGTAGAAATATTAGGATAATGCCGCAGTCTTGCTGGGCACAATCAGGAGCCACTTGCCAAAAGAAACGAACTTTATTTTTAGAACCACACACGCCAAACAAAACAGCCTCTCAGGAAAAACCTTCAGAGCCCCAACTGCCACCACTGGCTTCCCAAAACCTCTCCCTCCCACATGAGCCTCTCTCCGCCTCCCACAATCCTCCTGCTCTTGAGGCCGATTGGCTGGGTCATGTGGGCAAAGTCAAAAAAAGTCCCCCAATGAGCAGTTTTGTGGTCTGAAAGGGCAGGGAAACAGCCCATTGAGCATCACCGCAGAGGAGCCAAACAGCTAGTTGTTGCTGGGGCCGCTGTGAGCCAATCATCAGCCGGCAGCTGGAAGTTTGCTGGCAGCAGGAATTTTGCTGGGGCCCCTTCGGCTGTGGCTCTCAACATCTTCCCCTCTCTGTTTAAACAACACGCATGTGGCTTAGGGACCGTGCCTGCCTTAGGTTGTCCAATAGTACATATGGTCTTTACCCGTTAAGTTGGTACCATTGCAATTGGATCTTACCCGTCACTGACTACCCGTCCAGTATAGAGCCACACCTGTGGAGAGGTCTTTGTACCAGCGGGGGTGGGTGAGGTTCTTTGCCTCACCTCTGTTGGCCCCCCCAAATTTTAGCTGGACGATCATGACACGCAGAAGGGAGGAAGATACACCAAGCCAATTGACGGCTCCTTTTGGAAAAATTGTACCACCGATGACATCATCAGCAAATATACCCCAACACTACGACAAGTCGCTGCACCAACAGATAGTTCACAATGCATTTAGGTGAGTTCACATGTGTCCAGGCAAGTTCTGCAAGCAGTACAGGGATGGCTATTGCAGAAGCTGTAGATTGGAATTATCTTTGATTTCACCTGCACTGGGATGAAGATAGGAACTCTGGCAATAATGTCTAAAGAAAAAAATTATGTAACATTCCAGAAGGCACTAAAACCAAAAAAAAAAAAAAAACATATGTAACATTCCAGAAGGCACATCAAAAACCAAAATGGCCCAAAAAGCATTCATTGAGGATGAAGTCTCTCACCTTCCTCTGTAAGGTTCCTGACCTCCATAAAATGAGAATAGGGATTTATTGGGTCAAATGAGTTCTTCAAAACCCTGCAGAGGGTAGCCAATGGGTTATTGGGTTTTTTCATTACTCCAATTCACATCAAGAATCTATACTCCACAGACAGTAGCCCTCAAATTAGAGAAGCAGAGCAGTACTAAAGTCAGGGTTATTTGATCACTCCTGATTCACAGAATGGGTCTCCAGGCCACCTTGACTTTAGGCAAATGAGAGGAAAGGGAGATTATTTTGGACACTGTCTTGGGCTGTGCCCCTCAAGGAAACGTCAAGCCAGAGGTTATGATGAGCGTCTATATGGAAGAAGATGAGGGCCATTTGGGAGTTTTTTGGTTTTCCTTGTGGTCATTTATGTGGCAGTCGGAAGAGATGACTGGGTCCACCAGGGCTTGAACTCTGGTGTGATTCCCCTTAGAGACTGAGTTCTGGAACTTACCTCAGAGAAGTATTGCCATGATTTGTGTTGGGATTTTAGGCGGCCACCCATGAGAGTCGCCCGTTGAAACTGAGATCTAGGCCTGGGGTGGCTTTCCACAGAGCACTGGGAATCTCAGACAGAATATCATATGATATTATTTTGAAATACTTGCCAGACATAGTTGAGAGTCAAAACACACATGGACCTCACATTGTAGACCTCAATTGGCCTGGCTTCATGTGACTATTTGGCCACTCTTTGGAAAGCCTTGCCTGTGAGAGTTCTCCAGAACATTCCTTGAAATGAGCTTCCTCAACATTGAATAATTCCTGAAAGAATTGAAACAAATAATGCCTCCAACTTCATCCTTGTAAAATGGCTAGATAAATACCATGAAATTTTTGAAATTCGCATGATGAGGTGGCACTGGAGAACCTTTGATGTTCTGTTGCTCATCATTAGTGTACCAGACAGTGCCTTGATTGATTGGGTATAATGAAAGTGGTATAGAACAGAGATGCCGGTTAGATGGAGACTGCGGAGTATTTGGCCCAGAACTGTGGTGTGCAGGTGTGTGATAAAATATTTATGGTGGTGCCATGTGGATCTGCCATTGATTTCCAAATGGCTTTTAGCTGACATGGTGCACCCAGCAGACCCTTATATGCAAAGGCATCTTGTTATATGGAGAGGTTTCAGGGCAATGTTCAGAATCAGGTTGCTATGGTCAAGGGGGCAAGCTATGTGGGATAGAAGCCGGATTGGTGCGTTCTCCTGGAGACTCTGACCCACCACATGTCACAGAACTCCCTCCAACACTATGTCCCAGTTGAACTCCTTGTATTTCTTGAAGCAAATACCAAACTCCCAGTTCAGCACCAAGAAACACCATGAAAATTGAAGGATGACTAAATGGCTTCATCGTCCACACAGTTAGACACTTTGGCCCAGTGGCCTCTGTTTACCTACAAAGAGAAAAATCAGCACTGCTGCCTCAGGTTCATTGGAAAATAAGAAACCATGTTCTCCAGGTCACATAGATTCAGACCCAGCTTTGATGGTTTCACTACAAATGAAGACAAAGCTACTGACAACAACATATATTTCAAGTGCCACACCTCAGAGGCAGTTTCTCCAGAAGTCTTTTTTCCAGCAGACCTCCATGGTTGTGGAGTGTTTACCCAGTTCCTTACTTCTGGAAACTCCTCTACCTGCTCCCAGGTTGAGAACTCCTGAGAATTTTCCATTCCAGATATGTATTCACAGATTTTCTTACTCTTCTCCTCTAATTGTGTCTCACTTGGGGCAAAGGTAATGTCAAGGCATTGTTCTAGGTGAGAGTGGGAAGATTATTGCGTAGCACATATTTGCATACACATTGGATACATTATCCTATTTTCCATTTGAAATACTGAATTCCCGACACTAACCCATACCCAAGAGACTCTGACTACTTATCCTAAAATGATGGAGAAAAAGAAACCTAACAGAATAGAAATACAGGCCTTTTGTAGGAGGCATGGTGTATACTTGGATTTTCCTTCTCCTTTATCAAGGATATGTGTTATGAATCTAGTCAACTTTTCATTGTAAAATTTCTCCATGAGTTTTCAAAGTTAACACATATGTAAATTCCTGTCTCCTTTTCTCTGTAGCCTCTTTAGAACATGTATATTTTTATGCATATATAGACTCCTACCTGGTAACACACGTACATTCTTGTGAGCTCACTGACTTTGGAATATACAAATTATGAGAATAGATAACTTCCCCTAAATACTGATGGAACTGAAAATTCAACCTATGGGTGAGCTTCCTAGTGAACAACATCATACATAAATCCATGTTCAGTAAAATGAATATTTTTAGATATGTGGATGATATATATTTCATGATAAATTTTGATTGGCATATATATTGCTACATTTTATTGTTGTGTGTGTGTGTATATGTATATATATGTATATATATGTATATATATATATATATATATATATTTATATATATGTATATATATATATATATATATATATATATATATATATATATATATATATATTCACGAGATTTTCCAGATTTTCCAAAACATGAAATAAATGTGTCTTATTATACACTCCCTAAATTCATTCAAGTTCATGTATGTGGATTTAAAATCAACATTTTACATGATTATCATCAGTCTGGCTGGGCACAATTCAGGAGTCAACTGTCAAAAGAAACGAACTTTATTTTTAGAACCACACAAACCAAACAAAACAGCTTCTCAGGAAAAACCCTCAGAGCCCAACTGCCACCACAGTCTTCCCACAAGCCTCTCCCTCAACCACAAGCCTCCTCCTTTTGAGGCCGATTGGCTGGGTCACATGGGCGGAGCCAAAAAAGTCCACCAATGAGCAGCTCCGTTGTCTGAAAGGGCAAGGAAACATCCCATTGAGCATCACCACAGAGGAGCCAATCAGCTAGATGTTGCTGGGGCCTCTGTGAGCCAATCATCCACTGGCAGTTTGAATGGGCGGGGAAACAGCTCAATGAGCATCTGCAGTGAGCATCACCACAGAGGAGCCAATGAGCTAGATGTTGCTGGGGCCGCTGTGAGCCAATCATCAGCCGGCAGCTGGAAGTTTGCTGGCAGCTGGAGGTTTCCTGGGGCCCCTTTGGCTGTGGCTCTCAACATCTCCCCCTCTCTGTTTAAACAACAAGCATGTGGCTTAGGGACCATGCCTGCCTTTGGTTGTTCAAAACTACATATGGTCCTTACTGGAGAACCTTGGCTGTGGCTATCAACAGGATTTGTATGTACCATTCACTGAAGTTAGTTTTCAGTACTAGGAAACAAATATGTATTTCAGGTGGATAAATATTTCTGCGAAAAATCTTGTGAAAAGTTGATTTTAAATCCACATACTTGAACATAAATGAATTTAGGGAGTGTAAATAAGATACATATATTTCATATTTTGAAAAATCTGGAGAGTGTGTGGGTGTGTGTGTGTACACACACACACACACACACACACAGATATTAAAATGTAGCAACATATATGCAAATCGAAATTCACCATGAAATATACATCAATCACAGATCCAAAAATATTCAATTTTCTTAACAGGGATTTATGTATAATGTTGTTCTACTAGGAAGCTCACCCATTATTTGAATTTTCAGTTCCAACAGCGTTTAGGAGGAGTGATGTCTTCTCACAAATTGTATCTCCCAAGTCAGTCACCTCACAAGAATGTAGGTGTGACACCAGGTAGGATTTGATATGTGCATATAAAAATACATTGCTGAATAGGCTACAGACAAAGGGAGACAGGAATTCACATATTTGTTAACTTTAAAAACACATGGAGATCTATTTCAATTAAAAATAGACTGGATTTATAACACCTAACATTTATCATGAAAAAGGCAAGATCAACTATACACCATGCCTCGTCTGAACTGCTTGTATTTCAATTCTGTTTGTGTTACTTTTCTGCATCATATTAGAATTAGTAGTCAGAGTCTAGTAGGGTATGGGTTCGTGTCAGGGATTCAGTATTTCGAATGGAAAATTGGAAAATGAATCCAATGTGTATGCAAATATGTGCTACACACAAAAAATTCCCACTCTCATTCAGAACAATGGCCTGAAATAACCACGCCCCATGTAAGAAACAATTAGAGGAGAAGAGTTAGAAAATCTGTGAATACATACGTAGAATGGAAAATGCTCAGTAGTTCACAACCTTTGAGGTGGAAAAGACGTTTCCAAACCTTAGGGACAGGGTAAAACTCCACAAACATGGAACTCTGCTGGCCTAAACACTTCTGGAGATACTGACAATGAGGTTGGGTACTTGAAATATATGTTGTTGTCAGAACCTTTAGCTTCCTTTGTAGTGAGACCATCAAACTTGGGTCTGCATTTTTGTGACCTGGAGGACATGAATTCTTATTGTCCAATGAACATGAGGCAGCAGTGCTGAATTCACTCTTTGTAGCTAAACTGTGGCCACTGGGGGATAAGTGTCTCCCCGTCTGGAATTTGAAATCATTTGGTCATGCTCCACTTTTCCTGGTGTTTCTTGCTGCTGCAGTGGGTGTTTTGTATTTGGTTCATGACATACAAAGAGTTAAACTGGGACACAATGCTGGAGGGAGTCCTGTAACGTATGGTGTGTCAAGGTCTGCAGGAGAATGCACCAACCAGGCTTCTATCCCCCATTGCTTGCCCCCTTTACCATAGGAACTTGATTCTGAATATTGCCCTGAAAACTCTCCATGTAACATGATGCCTTTACATACAAAGTTCTGCTAGCTGCACCATGTCAGTCACAAGCCATTTGAAAGCCAATGTAAGATCCACATGACCCCACCACAGATGTATTGTCACACACCTGCACACAACTGCTCTAGGCCCACTACTCAGCAGGCTCCAACTTACTGGCATCTCTGTTCTACACCATTTTCATGAAACACAGTCAATGAAGGCATTTTCTGGTACACTCATGATCAGCAACAGGACATCCAAAGGTTCTCCAGTGCCACCTGGTCATGGGAATTTCAAAATTTGGTGGTAGTTATCTAGCCATTTTTGAAGGATGAAGTTGGAGGCACTGTGGGTTTAAGTTCATTCAGGAGCCATTAAATATTGAGTAAGCTCATTTTGATGAAAGCTCTGGAGAACTCTCACAGGAAAGGCTTCCCAAAGAGTGGCCCAAGGTCACATGAAGCCAGGCCCATTGAGGTCTACAATGTGAGGTCCATGTGTGTTTTGACTCTCAACTATGGCTGTCAAGTCTTTCAAAATAAAATCATGTGATATCCTTGCTGAGATTCTCAGTGCTCTGTGGAAAGGAACCCTGGGCTTAGATCTCAGTTTCCAAGGGTGACTCTCATGCATGGCCTGCTAAAATCCCAACACAATTCATGGCAATACTTCTCTGAGGTCAGTTCCAGAACTCAGTCTCTAAGGTAAATCACACCTGAGTTCAATCCCAGGTGGACCCAGTCATCTCTTCCAAACGCCACACAAATGACCACAATTAAAACCAAAACACTCCCACATGGCCCTCATCTTCTTCCATATAGACACACATCATAACCACTGGCTGGTGGTTTTCATGAGTTGCGCAGCCTAAGACAGTATCCAAAATAAGCTCCCTTGCCCCTCATTTGCCTAAAGTCATGGTGGCCTGGACACTCTTCCGGTGAACCATGAGTGATCAAAAAGGCTTGCTGTTAATACTGCTTTGATTTTCCAATTTTAGGCCTACTGACTCTTCGGTTTAGATTCTTAATATTAAATGGAGTCATGAGAAAAACCAAGCACCTCTGGGCTAGCCTCTTCAGGGCTTTGAAAAACTCATTTGACCAAAAAGATCTTGATTCTCACTTGATGGAGGTCAGGATCCTTAGAAGAATTCGAGAGACTTCATCCACAATGACTGCTCTTTTGGCCATTTTGGTTTTGGATACACAAGAGATCTTTCTTTAGATCCCTCAGGTTCTGAGAATCTAGGCCACAGCCTCACAGGGGGCCAAGAGCCTGAATCAGACACATCCCATTCCAAAGCAATTAAGCAAAGAGCCACAGGTGATGCCCATTTATTTCCATTTGAAAACTGTTTTCTTCATGCTTCACAAAGGGGTGGCCTGAGGCAAAGATGTTCCTGACATTCAGTGCAACAGAACAATAGGTAAGCAAAATTCCCAAAGCAGGGTTTCTCCACTGAGACTTTCCTGGTCACACTGATATCTGAGTTTTCTGAGATGCTCACCATTCCCTTCAGCTATGTAGTACATGGCCATGTCACAGAGCTTGGAGGTGGTACATATTTTGGACACAAAACCATCAGTCTATTCTGGAGAGTGCCCACAATTCAGGAAGAAAACAGGAACTTAGGAAGATAGTAGGTGTTGCCCATCTATAAGACAAGCCACAGTCCATTCATAAATCGGGCAGGATGAATGCTGAGAAGATTTCAACTAGACAGGACTCATCCATTGATGCATTTTCTTTTCTAATGTCTACAACCAGGGGCACAGTGGGATACACTGATATCCAAACACATGCCTTGTCAAACGACTTACTACAAACAGGTCCCGCCAAAACAAACAAACCGCCATTCCTACCTATTCTCAGAACATGAGACAAATTCACAAATCCCCACCCACACCCACAAAGACACCTCCTTCCCCCAAGTAGGTCTGTGACTATCTGGAGTTTCCACTGACTCGTGGGCCATAGTATGTTCCAAATAAATGGCCTTCCTGTATCAGACCTGCTTTCCTTGTGCAACTCTGTGAATTTGTCAGGAGCCAGCAGTGTGCCACTACCTGCTTTCTCAGGAAAAACCCTATTCAGAGCTTTCCTGCGTTTTGGACATCCTCACATCAGTAGGTACCAAAAATGAATGTCTGTGTCCTTGGTAAATCCAAACAAGGAGACCACTGGGACTGGGACTGGACTGGCTATGGGTTCCTGTCTTCCTGGATCCCAAGTTCAGAGAGTTCCAACACCAAAGAAGTGATGTGAGGTCACTTCCTTCAGGAACTGAATCAGATCACTGCCTTGGCAACCTCTTTGTCCTAACAGTTGCTTCCAAGGCTACCATGAGAAAGAGGCTGCCCCTACTTCCTGTGACACTTTCACAAGTTAGAATGCTATATCAACCATAGGCACCCGGGAGCAGCTCTCCACACAGGCCTGGTTTGGTCCATCTTCTCTACATTAAAAAGAGAAAGGCTGATTCAGAAACAACCCTTCATTCTGACCATGTTGTTTGCCAGGGAAGATGACTTTTGCTCTCTCAGGTCCTTCATAGCTGCCTACATCTTCTCCAGTGATCATTTCTGCATGGAATTTTGTGGTTCTCAGCAGGTGGAAGATCCCCTACATTCCTATATTGTAAGACCAACTTTGTCCCTGCTCCTCTGTAAAGTTAGATTGAGGGAACAGTGTATGGTTAGGGTTAATAACATGTTCGATTTGGGTTAGAAATTATTCTGCTGGATGAATAATTGTACAAGAATAATGAGGTGAAATGTATGTAGGAAAACAGAAATCTAAGTAAAATTTGAAGCCCAGAAGGGGATTGGGCTTCAAGGGATTGTGATACTTAGCATTGCGATCAAGGGATTGTGATACTTAGCATTGAATTATGTTCTGCAGAGATGTCTCAGAGAGATCGATATACAATGGCATAAGACCCTGTACCTTGGATTATTGAATGTAGAAGAGAACATCCAGTCAGAAAGCATTAATAGGTAGGATTAGGAAGATAGTCAGTAGGTTTAGGAGGAAGAGTGATTATAGGATTTGGAACAAAAGTTTCTTAGCAATAGGGTTTCGATTAGAGTGTGAATGGAAATGTCAGCACATGTGAAGAGTCAGTCACAATGATGAACTGGGGAAAATATGTAGGAAAGCAATCAATAGAGACACTATGAAATCAGGAAAAGTATAAAGTGAGAGAAAGGATTAGATGTTTTCAACAGGGTTGAATTTGAATATATAATCTTAGGAAGAAACAAATATATTGTCACAAATAGGATTGATTTTTGAGAGCATTAGGCAACTTGGACATGGATGTTTTTAGTAATCCATATTCACTTTACATTTAGGCTTTGGTACAAACATAAGTGTGACCTTTTCTTTTGTGTCCAAATATTACTGTGATAAAATGTATATGTAGATAAGGTGACATGAGTATTTCTTCCATCATTTCTGAGACCAATAATTTGAAGACGTATAAATTAGTATTGGGTTTACAAAGAGGTGTACCCTGTGTCTATGAATATAAAGAAAAAGCATGAATAGACTGTACAGTGAATAAATAATATAACTGGTTTCACTTTAAATCATGGATTGAATTGATATCTGAAAATATATAAGAAATATTATATTGATACAAAATCATTCATTCCAACCAGTTATACATCTAATGGTAATATTGGGGTTATGGATTATCATGAAGGGTGTGTGAGTTTTGCTTCAAAAGTGATTATGGAAATCGAAAATAGTGTATTTGGAAAGAAGTCTCATGAGAAGACCAGTCAAGAAACACGGAGGAATACATGTGTTTCGAAGCAGAAAATGATTGAAAGTGAAACAAATGCCTATAATTTTGTAACTTGTGGATGAAATATATATCTTATAATGTGCATAAACTGAAGAAATAGTAAAATACCAGTGGTGAATAAGAATGAACATAAAAATACACATCATGTCCCATAGGAATCTACTTGCATTAATGAGAAACTGGGTCAATTATTGTAGAAATATTAGTATTTGTATTCATGATTCACTGAAGTTAATTTTCAGTAATAGGAAACAAATAGTATTTCAGGTGGTTGAATATTTCCGAGAATAATCTTGTGAAATGTTGACTATAAATCCTCATACATGAACTAGAATGAAATTAAGGAGTGTATAATAAGACACATATATTTAATATTTTAAAACATCTGGAGTGTGTATACACACACACACACACACACACACACACACACACACACATTAAAAAGTAGTAGTATATATGCCAATCGAAATTCATCATGAAATATATATCATCCACAGATCGAAAAATATTCATTTTCCTGAACATGGAATTATGTATAATATTGTTCAACTAGGAAGCTCACACAGAGGATGAATTTTCAGATCCCACAGTGTTTAGGAGGAGTGATCACTTCTCACAATTTGTATCTGCCAAGTCAGACACCTGACAAGAATGTACGTGTGATACCAGGTAGGATTCTATATATGCATATAAAAATAGATGTGCTGAATAGGCTACATAGAATGGGAGAGAGGAATTCACATATTTGTTAACTTTAAAAACACATGGAGAACTATATCAATTACAAATTGACTAGATTTATAACACCAACACTTTGTCACGCAAAAGCCGTGTCCAACTATACACTATGCCTCCTCTGATATGCTTGTATTTCTATTCTGTTTGAGTTATTTTTCTCCATCATATTAGGATTAGTAGTCAGAGTATAGTAGGTTATGGGTTAGTGTCAGGGATTCAGTATTTCAAGTAGAAAATAGGAAAATGAATCTAATAAGCATGAAAATATGTGCTACAAAAAACATTCCCACTCTCATCCAGAAGAATGCCTTGAAATTATCATCGCCCATAGTATGACACAATTAGAGGAGAAGAGTTAGAAAATATGTGACTACATATCTGGACTGGAAAATGCTCAGCATTACACAACTATGGAGGTGGTAGAACAGTTTCCAAAAGTAAAGGACAGTGTAAACCCTCCACAAACATGGAGCTATGCTGGCCTAAAGACTTCTTGAGAAACTGCCTCTGAGTTTGGGTAGTTGAAATATATGTTGTTGTCAGGAGCTTAACTTCCTTTGTAGTGAGACCATCAAAGTTTGGTCTGCATCTATGTGACCTGGAGGACATGGTTTCTTATTTTCCAATGAACATGAGGCTGCACTGCTGAATTCACTCTTTGTAGCTAAACTGTGGTCACTGGGGGCTAAGTGTCTCCCCATGTGGACTTTGAAGCCATTTGGTCATCCTCCACTTTTCCTGGTGTTTCTTGCTGCTGCACTGGGTGTTTTGTATTTGCTTCACGACATACAAGGAATTCAACTGGGAAACAGTGCTGGAGGGAGTCCTGTAACATGTGGTGGGTCAGGGTCTGCAGGAGAATGCCCCAACTTGGCTTCTATCCCACATTGCTTGCCCCCTTGACCATACCAACCTGATTCTGAACATTGCCCTGAAACCTCTCCATATTACAAGATGCCATTTCATATAATGGTCTGATGGCTGCACGAAGTCAGTCACAAGCAATTTGGAAGCCAATGTAATATCCACATGGCCACACCACAGATGTATTATCACACACCTGCACACCACTGCTCTAGGCCCACTACTTAGCACGCTCTAACTTACTGGCATCTCTGTTCTACACCATTTTCAAGAAACCCAGTAAATCAAGGCACTGTCTGGTACACTCATGATCAGCAATGGGACATCCAATGGTTATCCAGTGCCACCTGGTCATTGGGAATTTCAAAAATTTTATGATATTTATCTATCCATTTTTCAAGAATGAAGTTGAAGGCACTTTGGGGTTTCCATTCATCCCAGAACCATTAAATGGTGAGGAAGCTCATTTCAATGAAAGCTCTGAGGAACTCTCACAGGCAAGGCTTCTCAGAGTGTGCCCAAAAGGTCACATGAAGCCAGGCCCTTTAAGGTCTATAATGTGAGGTCCTTGTGTGTTTTGACTCTTAACTGTGGCTGCCAAGTTTTTCAGAATAAAATCATGTGATATCCTTGCTGAGATTCTCAGTGCTCTGTTGAAAGCTTTCCTGGGCCTAGATCTCAGGTTTCAAGGGCGACTCTTATGCATGGCCTCCTACAATCCCAACACAACTCATGGCAATACTTCTCTGAGGTCAGTTTCAGAACTCAGTTTCTAAGGGGAATCACACCAGAGTTCAAGCCCATGTGGACCCAGTCATCTATTCCAAACGCCACAAAAATGACCACATTTAAAACCAAAACATTCCCACATTGCCCTTATCTTTAACCATATAAACACTCATCATTAACTCTGGCTGCAGGTTTCCAAGAGTGGCGCAGCCCAAGACAGTGTCCAAATAATGCACCCTTGCCCCTGATATGTCCAAAGTAAGGGTGGCCTGTTCACCCTTCTTATGAACCAGGAGTGATCAAATAGGCCTGCCATAAATACTGCTCTGCTTCTCCAATTTGAGGCCTACTGACTGTCAGGTATAGATTCTTTATGTGATTTGGCATCCTGAGACAACCCAAGCAGTTCTGCAGGAATTTGAAGAACTCATTTGATCCAAAGGATCCCTATTCTCACTTGATGGAGGTCAGGAACCAAACAGAAGAAGGCAAGAGACTTCATCCACAATGACAGATTTTTTGCCATTTTGGTTTGGATGCACACATGGGATCTTCTTTAGATCTATCAGGAGCTGAGAATTTTAGCCACAGCCTCAAACAGGGCCTAGTGTCTGATTAAGACACATCCCTTTCCAGAGCAATTAAGCAAAGAGCCACAGGTGATGCCCATTCATTTCCATTTGAAAACTATTTCTTCAGGCTTCACAAAGGGGTGGCCTGAGGCAAAGACCTTCCTGACATTCAAGGCAACAGAAACATAGATAAGCAAATGGAGCCAAGCAGGGTTTCTCCACTGAGACTTTACTGGTCACACTGGTATCTGAGTTTTCTGAGATGTTCCCATTCCCTTCAGCTATCAAGGACATGGCCATGTCACAGAGTTTGGAGGTGGTACATATCTTGAACAATAAACCATGATACTATTCTGGAGAGTGGCCAGAATTCAGGAAGAAAACAGCAACTTAGGAAGTTAGTAGGTGTTTCCCATCCATAAGGCAAGCAACAGTCCATTAATCAATTGTGCAGGATGAATGCTGTGAATCTTTCTACTAGACAGGACACCTCCATTGATGCATTCTCGTTTCTAATGTCTAAAACCACGGACACAGTGGCTACACAGACATAGAAACACTCGCCTTGTCTAAAGACTTACTAGAAAAAGTCGACTCCAAACCAAACCAACCACCTTTCCTACCTATTCTCAGAACATGAAACAAAACCACAAACTCACACCCACAACCAAAAAGGCACCTCCTTCCCAAAAATAGGTCTTTAACTATCTGGAGTGTCCTCTGACTGGTGGGCCATACGATGTTCCACTCGAAATGGCCTGTCTGGTCTCAGATCTTGTCTCCTTGGCCAACTCTGTTATTCTGGGAGGAGCCAGTGGTTAGCCACAACCTGCTGTCTCAAGAAAGGCCCCTCTTCAGAGCTCTACTGGCATTTGTCCATCCTCACATCAGTAGGTACCAAGAAGGTCTGACTCTGTACTTGGTAAATCCAAACAAGTGAGCCCACTGGGACTGGGACTGGGACTGGCTCTTGGTGCCTGGCTTCTTGCATCCCAATTTCAGAGAGTTCCATCACCAAGAAAATGAGGTATGTCACTTTCTTTGGAACTGAATGAGGCCACTGCCTTGGCAACAACTTTGTCCTAACACTTGCTTACAATGGTCCCATGAGTTGGAGGGTGCCCCTACTTCCTGTGACAATTTGACTAGTTAGAATGGTATATCAAAATAGACACCATGGAACAGCTCTCCACGAAGGCCTGGTTAGGTCCATCTTCTCTACATTAAGAAGAGAGAGTCTGATGCATACACATCCCTTCGTCCTGTGCAGGTTGTTTGCCATGGAAGATGGCTTTTGCTCATTCAGGTCCTTCATAGCTGCCTACATCTTCTCCAGGGATAATTTCTACATCGAACTTTGAGGTTCTCAGCAGTTGGAAGATCACCTACATCCCTTATTGAAAGAATAGCCCTGTCCCTGCTCTTTTGTAATGTTAGATTGAGGCAACAGTGTATGGTTAGGGTTAATAACAGGTTCGATTTGGGTTAGGAATCATTCTGCAGGATGAATAATGGTATTGGGAACCTGCAATATATAGAAATATAGTGGTTAAATATAAGTATGGAAACAGAAATCTAGGTAAGATTTGAAGCTCAGAAGTGCATTGGGCGATAGATTGGGACACGTAGCTTTGAATTACGTTCTGCATACATATTTCAGAAAAATCGATATACAATGGCATAGGACCTTGTACCTCGGATGATTGAATGTAGTAGAGTACATCCACTCAAAAAGGGATAGTCGATAGGATCAGGAAGATAGTCAGTATGTTTCGGATGAAGATAGAGTATAGGATTTGGACCAAAGTTCATTAGCAATAGGGTTTTGGTTAGAGAGTGAATGTCAATGTCATCACATGTGAAGGGTCAGTCACAATGTTGAACTGGGAAAAATATGTAGGAAAGTAGATATCAATAGAGACATTAGGAAATCAGGCAAAGTATAAAGTGAGTGAAAAAACTAGACATTTCCAACAGTTTTGAGGTTGAATATATAATCTTAGGAAGAAACAAAAATGTGGTCACCAATAGGATTGACATTTGAGAGCATTAGGCAACCTGGATATGGATGTTTTTAGTAATCCATCTTCAGTTTCCATTTAGGCTTTGGTACAATCATACGTGTGACTTTTGCATTTTGTGTCCAGAATATTACTGTGGTAACATGCATATGTAGATCAGGTGACATGAGTATTTCTTCCACCATTTCTGGGAGCAATATTTAGAAGAAGAATAAATTAGTATTGGGCATACTAAGAGGTGTACCCTGTGTCTATGAATATAGAGATAATGCATGAATAGACCATATAGTGAATAAATAATATAACTGGTTCCACTTAAAATAATGGATTAAACTGATATCAGAATATATATAAGAAATACTATATTGATATGAAATCATTCCTTCCAACCAGTTATACATCTAATGGTGATATTATAGTTATGGTTTATCATGAAGTGAGTGTCAGTTTTGCTTCAAAAGTGATAAAGGAAATCAAAAATAATGTATTTGGAAAGAAGTCTCATGATAAGACCAGTCAAGAAACCTGGAAGAATCCATGTGTTCTGAAGCAGGAAGTGATTGAAAGTGAAACAAATGCCTATAAGTTTGCTAACTTGTGGATGAAATATGTATCCTATGATGTGCATAAATTGAAGAAATAGTAATGTACCAGTGTTGAATTAAAATAAATTTCAAAATACACATCATGTCACATAGGAATGTACTTGCATTGATGTTAAACTGGGTCAGTTACTGTAGAAGTATTAGTATTTGTATGCAACATTAACTGAAGTTAGTTTTTAGTACTGCAAACAATATGTATTTCAGGTGGATGAATATTTCTGAGAATGATCTTGTGAAAAGTTGATTATAAATCCATATACATGAACATGAATGAATTTAGTGAGTGTATATAAGACACATATATTTCATATTTTGAAAAATCTGGAGAGTGTATATATATATATACAAAAAAAACACACACAGACAATAAATTAGCAATCGAAATTTATCATGAAATATATATCTTCCACAGATGCAAAATTATTTCTTTTAGAACATGGATTTATGTATAATGTTGTTCTTCTAGGAAACACACCCCTAGGTTAAATTTTCAGTTCCAACAGAGTTTAACAGGAGTGATCATTTCTCACAAATTGTATTTGCCAAATTAGCCTCCTCACAAGAATGTAGGTGTGATACCAGGTAGTGTTCTATATGTGCATTTAAAAATACATGTGCTGAATAGGCTACAGAGAAAGGGAGAGAGGAATTCACATATTTGTTAACATTAAAAACACATGGAGAACTATTTCAATTAAAAATTGACTAGATTTATAACACCTACAATTAATCATGCAAAAAACAAGTCCAACTATACACCATGATTCCTCTGAACTGCTAGTATTCCTATTCTGTTTGTGTTATTTTTCTCCATCATATTAGGAGTAGTAGTCAGAGTTTATTAGGGTATGCGTTAGTGTCAGGGATTCAGTATTTCGAATGGAAAATTGGAAAATGACTCTAAAGGGTATGCAAATATGTGCTACACAAAAATGTTCACACTCTCATCCAGAAGATTGCCTTGGCATTACCTTAGTTCCAAGTAAGATACAATAAAGGAGAAAAGTTAGAAAATCTGTAAATACATATCAGGAATAAAAAATGCTCAGGAGTTCACAAACTTGTAGGTGGTAGAGGAGTTTCCAAAAGTAAGGGACAGGGTAAACACTCCACAAACATTGAGCTCTGCTTGTGTAAAGACTTCTTGAGAAACTCTCTGAGGTTGGGCTCTTAAAATACATGTTGTTGTCAGGAGCTTTAGCTTCCTTTGTTGTGTGACCATCAAATCTGGGTGTGCAAATATGTGACCTGAAGGACATTGTTTCTAATTTTCCAATGAAAATGAGGCAGCAGTGCTGAATACTCTTTTTGTAGTTAAACTATGGCCACTGGGGTGTAAGTGTCTCCCCGGGTTGACTGTGAAGCCATTTGGTCATGCTCCAATTTTCGTGGTGTTACTCCTTGGTGCACTGGGAGTTTGGTATTTGCTTCATGAAATACAAGGAGTTCAACTGGGACACAGTGCTGGAGGGAGTTCTGTCACGTGTGGAGGGACACGGTCTGCATGAGAATGCACCAACCAGGATTCTGTCCCACATAGGTTGCCCCTTTGTCCATAGCAACCTGATTCTGAACATTTCCCAGAAACCTATCCATATAACAAGATGCCTTTACATATAAGGGTCTGCTGGCTGTACCCTGTCAATCACAAGGCAATTGGAAGCCAATGGCAGATCCACATGCCCCAACACACATGTTTTTTCACACACCTTCACACCACTGCTCTAGGCCCACTAATGAACAGGCTCCAACTTACTGGCATTACTGTTCTACACAATTTTCATGAAACCCAGTCAGTCAAGGCACTGTCTGATACACTCATGATCAGCAACAGGACATCCAAAAGTTTTCCAGTGCCACCTGGTGATGGGAATTTCAAAAATTTCATGGTATTTATCAAGCCATTTTTCGAGGATAAAGTTGGAGGCTCTGTGGGTTTCAATTCATTCAGGAACCATTAAATGTTGAAGAAGCTCATATCAATGAAAGATCTTGAGAACACTCACAGGCAAGGCTTCCCAAAGAGTGGCCAAAAGGTAACATGAAGTCAGGCCCATTGAGGTATACAATGTGAGGTCCATATGTGTTTTGACTCTCAAGTGTGGCTTTAAAGAATTTCAGAATAAAATCATGTGATATCCAGGCTGAGATTCCCAGTGCTGTGGGCAAAGCCACCCTGCACCTAGATCTCCCTGCACCACAATTAATACCTGAGATGTTGGTTGCATGGCCTAGTAAAATCCAAACACAATTCATGACAATACTTCTCTTATGTCACTTCCAGAATTCAGTCTCTCAGAGGAATCATACCAGAGTTCAAGCCCAGGTGGACCCAGTCATCTGTTCCAAGCACCAAACAAATTACCACAATTCAAAACAAAATGCTCCCACATGCCCCTTATCTTATTTCATGTAGACACTCATCATAACATCTGGATGGAGGTTTCCATGAGGGGCACAGAACAAGACAGTGTCCAAAATAACCTTTCTTGCCCCTCATTTGCCTAAAGTCAGTGTGGCCTGGAAATCCTGACTGTGAACCAGGAGTGATCAAATATGCCTGCCGTTAATACTCCAAGGCTTCTCCAATTTGAAGCCTACTGACTGTGGGGTTTAGAATATTTATGTAAACTGGATTCATGAGAAAACCCAAGCACCTATGAGCTACACTCTGCAGGGCTTTAAAGAACTCATTTGACCCAAAGGATCCCTATTTTCACTTGATGGATGTCAGGAATCTTAGAGAAGAAGGTGAGAGTCTTCATCCACAATAACTGCTCTTTTGGCCATTTTGGTTTTGGATGCACCCATGGGATCTTTCTTTAGATCCATCAGGTGCTGAAAATCTAAGCCACAGCCTCACACAGGGCCAAGAGGGTGATTCAGACACATCCCTTTCCAAAGCAATTAAGCAAAGAGCAAAACACACACAGACATTATAAAGTGGCAATATATATGCCAATTGAAATTCATGATGAAATATATATCGTCCACAGATCCAAAAATATTAATTTTACTGAACATGGATTTATGAATAATGTTGTTAAACTAGAAAGGTTACCCTTAGGTTGAATTTTAAGATCCAATAGCATTTAGGAGGAGTGATCTCTTGTCATAATTTGTATCTGCCATGTCAACCACCTCACAAGAATGTATATGTGATACCAGGTAGGATTCTATATGTTTATATAAAAATACATGTGATGAATAGGCTACAGAGAAAGGGATAGAGGAATTCACATATTTATTAACTTAAAAAACACAAGGAGAACTATTTCAATTAAAAATTAACTAGATTTATAACACCTACCCTACATAATGCAAAAGGAAAGTCCAACTATACACCATGCCTCTTCTGAACTGCTTGTATTTCTATTGTGTTTGTATGCACTGTGGGTTTCAAGAACCATTAAATGTTGAGGAAGCTCATTTGAATGAAACTCTGGAGAACTCTCATAGGCAAGGCTTCCCAAAGAGTGACCAAAAGGTTAGATATAGCCAGGCCCATTGAGGTCTACAATGTGAGGTCCATGTGTGTTTTGACTCTCAACTATGGCTACCAAGTCTTTAAGAATAAAATCATGGGATATCTTGGCTGAAATTCTCAGTGCTCTGTGGAAATCCACCCTCGGCCTTGATCTTAGTTTCCAAGGGCGACTCTCATGCTTGGCCTCCTAAAATATCACCACAATTCATGGCAATACTTCTCTGAGTTCAGTTCCAGAAGTCAGTCTCTAAGGGGAATCACACAAGAATTCAAGCCCAGGTGGACCCACTCATCTCTTCCAACCGTCACACAAATGACCACAATTAATACCAAAACACTCTCACATGGCCCTCCTCTTCTTCTATAAAGGCACTCATCATAACATCTGGCTGGAGGTTTCCATGAGGGGCACAGCCCAAGACAGTGTCCCAAATAAGCTCCCTTGCCACTCATTTGCCTAAATTCAGGGTGGCTTGGACACCCTTCTTGTCCACCAGGAGTGATCTGAAAGGGTAAAATAAATTGAAATTAAAGTGTAAAAGTTGAAGTGTAAAAGACTGGGTTTTGTAAAGTTTCTAAGCTGCAAGGCCTGAGTTAAAATGTAAAGGACCAGGTATTGTTAAGTTCCTATGCTACATGCAAAACCTGAAATTCCTGTAGCTTGTAGTACAATTCCCGACTGCCCAGTAAATATTCCCCCTGACCGCCTGGTTATTTAATAACCTAGGACCCTGTGTGGCCTGGCACATAGGCATTGCAAGGCCTAAAGCAATCTGTTTGAATGTGTACCTCGCTTTAGAACTGACCTATCACTCCTGCCTCACCTGTTCCTGCCAATGAGTGAACTAATCATGTTTAGGAATTGTTGTTTGATTTTTCTGCGGTGTATGTTGATTTCTTAAAGGAGACTGTGATATATGTAAAGTCCCGCCCTCCCCAAAAAGTGTACTTAAGCACTGCTCAACCCCTGCTCGGGGCTCTGGGCTGCTCTCCCTTCTTGAGTGAGCACGTAGCCCCAGCATGCTGGATTGGATCCTCAATGAACGCCTTTTTCTGTTGCATGAGCTGTGGTCTCTTGGTGGTCTCTTCCTCCGACGTTCACCGGATCCTTACATTTGGTGCGTTGGCCGGGAATCACGCAGCATAGGACAAGGACACCCCAACAGACCCCTCTGGGGGTAAGTAAGGCGCTTCTTTCCATTTTTCCTTGCGATCGCTCAGAGCTTTTTGTTCAGGTTCCGTTTTTCCGTTTTTGGTTTGGGTTGGCAGAGTGGCTGCCAGCAGAGAACGTAAGTTCCCCCTGTCAGTGGTGGACAAACGTGTCCTAAAGCCACAGACCACGTCCTCGCAAGGGATGCCTTGGAGGACTCAGGGAGTGATGGATGTGCCCTCATTGGGTGAGGAGGGACGGATGAGCCCACATTAGGTGACTCTGCTGCCAACCCATCATATCTTGCTGGCTACTTTTTTATCTCAGGTTGAATTCACTGTCTGTCTTTGTGGTCTAACCCATCAGGTTTTGCCAGTTACTAGGTTCTAATCTTTACTTCTGAACTCGTGTTAAATGTTACCTGTGTGTACATGTTTGTGTCACGTTTGTATTGTCCTTGTCTCTGTTTGAGAAACTCTCATTATGGGACAAAGCCATTCCATGCCTCTGTCCTTGAAGCCTTTCCTGGTCCCTGCCTCCAATCCGACACCGTCACCCAGGATCCTATCACTCAAACCTTCTACTCCTTCCCCTCTTCCCTCCATTCTCCCTGAGTCACAAGATTGTAGATCTTGGGGTTGTGAACAAACGGGAGCTGCATGATGGTCTTTGTGTGTCTTTTTATCTGAGTTTCTGTTAAATGTGATGGCATTGTTTGGACCGATGCAGAGTCCCGAGTTCCAACCTGCCTTACATATGTGGAAGTTACTTTAGCTAAATTTTAAACTAATGCTTCTCCTGTGAGGGACCAAAAGTCAATAGAACCGCCAGTTTTTCTGTTCTCACCTTTTGCACCTCTCTTAGCTGTGTTTTAAAGAACTTTGATAAACTTTACTCCCCTTTGTTAAGCAAGATTACGGAAGCAGTGATTTTTTTCTTCCCGTAGTTGGCTTGAGCATGCCCACTGCAGAGGGAAATGTCTGGGGTCAAACAACTTTGATATCTCGCTTAAACTTTTCTCAAAACCCTGTCCTCATTATTAAATTGGCATTAATTGGCTTTGGGATGGGAACCAAGCCTTCAGTCATAAATTTTGACACCCCAGAGGGGACTTTAAATAAACCCCACTCTGCCCTCTTGGGGAAGCCTAGCACTCAAAACAACTGCAAGCAGAGGATGAAATTTTTGGGAGCTGACTTCTGCAAAGTTGGGAGACATAGAATATGCCTGGTGCCTGGGGTCAAAGCAAACCAGAGGAACTAATCCTGTAAGTAAATGGTGAGGCTAAGGGACTCCCAGCAGCTGACAGAGCCATTTTGCTGTGGGGAACTCCCTTATTCCTTACGTGCACTTTAAGGATTTCTCCACCTCTGTTTACTTAACAAAAGGGACAATGAATGCATTAATATGTTGATATTATAGATTTTTTCTTGGGGATGATCTAGGGTGAATGTGTATCTAAAAATGATTTTTTTTTTTATTTTAACCATCTCGTATCTAAATGGGTTTCTAAAGCATTGCACTATGTTACAGTTAAAAGTTGGGTTTAAACAATTGTTTAGTTTGATTTCAGGTAGTTCATGCTAGGAAACTTAAATACTTAGGATAAAAAATAATTAAAGAGTTTTAATTTTGAACTAGGCAGCCTGAAAAAATTTCACTAGATATACCAGTGCATTAACTTGGGAAGAGATAATAAATTATGATATGGTATCTATTCCCATCAGTGTGTAAGATTTTAAAAAATGGTACTAAATTAAAACGTTGGTCTGGCTTATTGAAATGACATTAATTAGCAACAGTCTTGGAAATTTTTAAAGCTTAATTTCGGATACACATGGTAGTGTGTGGTTCTTTTTAAAAAATTTTCAGCCAATTTAATGTAACTTAATACTATTAGAAACTTCATAACAAAGAAAGGGGCTTAACGATCCTATAGAAACTTCTTCTGATGGTGGCTTTAATATTATCAAAAAATGATCCTATTTTCAGTTTTGTGTGAGCAAGTTTTTCTAGTGTAGAAAAATCTAAAGATATAAAATTTTGAGAATTACATCTTAAACTTGCATCAAAATTTTCAACATCCAAACCTGGAAATTATGACTTATAGCTAAAATGCCTTAGGCCTGAGGTTTCTGCTACGAATTCCAGTCTTTTCAGTTTTCCAGACCTCAGCAAGGACTTAAGTTGATATGCAAATAAAAGAAGCCTGCAGCACTCAGCAGGAGACAGATAAAAAAAGAGTAAATGTGTCTTTTTACCTGAACTCAAACTAGACCTAACCAAAAAATTATATTATACGGTATTTACTAATTACTGGCCAGTCATCTTTTTTAGGACTCTTGCTTTTCTTAGATTCTGTATTTTTTTTTTGAACTCATGATCTTGATTCTGCTGATGGGTTAATGTTTTCTGATCTGTTCTATTTTTGATCGACTCTGGAGTTTTTAGCATTTCAATGGAGATTTCACCTGAAAAAGCTACAAGGCTTTTATTATTGTGTTATGTGTTACATTTGTGTTACGTGTTGTATGTTGGTATGTCTGTATGTGTGTATGTCCATATATCATGCAGTGATATGACAATTGACAGATGAGGAGCACTCATGAAAAATTTAAGAATGTATCCAAATGTCTTTGATTCACGTGATTCATATGTTTTAATTCAAATTGGGTAAACAGATAAAAATAAAGATGTCTTTAAAATTAGGCCAATAAGTTTTCTAGGTTTTCAAAAAGGCCCTAATAAAATGTAGATGTCTATAAAATAATCTGCCTAAATTCAGAAATTTACAAGTATTGTATTGAAATGTGAACAGAAAGAGGTTAGTAGATGAAAAAGAGAAACTAAAAGGTTCCAGATATAGATCTAATAGAGGAAAAATGTGTTTCTGGATAAGAGAGTCTATATGATTAAGTAATTAAAGGGGTTTAAGTAAATAATAAAAAAAGGTTTGTGTAACTTGGTTATATGTGTAAGTTTTGAGCAAGTAATCTTAAAAAAATAAACAGCTGGTAAAACAAGTACTGTTTTTATAAAATTGTGCCATGTTATTTCTTTAAAATCTAAACTTGTTTAATACAAAAACATCAATGTAATTGTGGTGTTAATGTGTTCATATCTTCCAGGTATACAAGTCTGTAAGGTAGAAGCTTGCAAAGACCATTGTATCAAGCTGGTGTTCTAAGGTTGTATGGTAATTCTAGGCTTAAAAGAAAAACATGTTGGAGATTTATGTATATCATTTGTGTTCTATAATTGGACTTGTTATCAATAAGATATGTACAGTTCCATGTTACTTTTTACACTGAGATGCAATTTAAAAGTATTTTTAACTTAATGAGAGCCAAATCTGTGAAGGTTTTATTGTAAACACAAAGGTAATACCCATTCATTTCCATGTGAAAACTGTTTTCTTCAGGCTTCACAAAGGGGTGTCCTGAAACAAAGACTTTCCTGATATTCAGGGCAACATAACAATAGGTAATCAAAAGGCCCAAAGCAGGGTTTCTCCACTGAGACTTTACTGGCTACACTGATATCTGAGTTTTCTGAGATGCTTGCCATTCCCTTCAGCTATCCAGTATATGGCCATGTCACAGATCTTGGAAGTGGTTCATATATTGGACACAAAATCATGAGCCTATTCTGGAGAGTGGCCAGAATTCAGGAAGAAAACAGGAACGTAGGAAGATAGTTGGTGTTGCCCATTGATAAGGCAAGCCACACTCCATTTATAAATTGTGCCGGATGAATGCTGGGAAGTTTTCTCCTTGAGAGGATATACCCATTGAGGCATTCTCTTTTCTAATGTCTACAACCACGGACACAGTGGGATACACAGACCTAAAAACACTCGCCTTGTCAAAGGACTAACTAGAAACACTCCACTCCAAACCAAACACACCCCCTTTCCTAACTATTCTCAGAACAAAAGAAAAAACCACAAACCCATACCCACAACCACAAAGGCACCTCCTTCCCCCAAGTAGGTCTGGAACTATCCAGAGTGTCCTCTGACCGGAGGGCCATACTATGTTCCCCAGAAATTGTCTGTCCTGTCTCAGATCTGGGCTCCTTGGTCAACTCTGTGAAGTTTTCAGGAGCCAGCAGTGAGCCTCTACCTGTTTTCTCCGGAAGGGCCGCTCTTCAGAATTTTTCTGGAATTTGGCCATTCTCACATAAGTAGGTACCACAAAAGACTGACTCTGTCCTCGGAAAATCCAAACAAGTGAGAACACTGGAACTGGTGCTGGGACTGGGTCTTGGTGCCTGGCTTCCTGGAACCCAAATTTGGAGAGTTCCATCAACAAGGATGTGAGGTGAGGTCACTTCCTTTAGTAACTGAATGAGGTCACTGCCTTGGCAACCAATTTGTCCTAACATTTGCTTCCTAAGGTCTCATAACATGGAGGATGTCCCTACTACCTGTGACACTTTCACAAGTTAGAATAGTATAGAAACCATAGTCACCTGGGAACAGCTCTCCACAAAGGCCTAGTTTGGTTCATCTCCTCTACCTTAAGAAGAGAGAATCTGATTCAGACACAACCCTTCATCCTGACCAGGTTGTTTGCCATGGAAGATGCCTTTTGCTCTATCATGTCCTTCATAGCTGCCTACATCTTCTCCAGGGATCATTTCTGCATGGAACTTTGAAGTTTTCAGCAGGTGGAAGATCCCCTGCATTCCTGTATTGTAAGACCAAACCTTTCCCTGCTTTTCTGAACACTTAGATTGAGGGAACAGTGTATGGTTAGGGTTAATAATATGTTCAATTAAAACCAAAATACTCCCACATGGCCCTCATTTTCTTCCATGTAGACATTCATCATAACCTCTGGCTGGAGGTTTCCATAAGGGGCGCAGCCCAAGACAGTGTCCAAAATAAGTTCCCTTTCCCCTCATTTTCCTAAAGTCAGGGTTTCCTGGACACCCTTCCTGTAAACCAGGATTGATCAAATAGGCCTGCCAGTAATATTGCTCTGTTTCTTCATTTTGAAGCCTACTGACTGTGAGGTATAGATTCTTTATGTGATTTGGAGTCATGTGAGAACCCAAGCACTGCTGCAGGGCTTTGAAGAACTCATTTGTCTCAAAGGATCCCTCTACTTACTTGATGGAGGTCAGGAACCTAACAGAGGAAGCAAGAGACTTCATCCACAATGACTGATCTTTTTGCCATTTTGGTTTTGGATGCACACATGGGATCTTTCTTTAGATCCATCAGGTGCTGAAAATCAAAGCCACAGCCTCTCTCAGAGCCGAAAGGATGATTCAGACACATCCCTTTCCAAAGCAATTAAGCAAAGAGCCACAGGTGATGCTCATTCATTTCCAATTGAAAGCAGTTTTTTTCAGGCTTCACAAAATGGTGGCCTGAGGAAAAGACCTTCCTGACATTCAGGTCAACAGAACAGTAGGTTAGCAAAAGGCACAAAGCAGGGTTTCTCTACTGAGACTTTACTGGTCACACTGATATCCGAGTTTTCTGAGATGCTCCCAATTCCCTTTATCTATCCAGTACATGGCCATGTCACAGAACTCGACAGAGGTCCATATCTTGGACAAAAAAACATGAGCCTATTCTGGAGAGTGGCCAGAATTCAGGAAGAAAACAGGAACTAAGGAAAGAAGTAGGTGTTGCCCATATAAGGCAAGCCACAGTCCATTCATAAATTGGGCAGGATGTGTGCTGAGATGCTTTCTACTAGACAGGACACATCCATTGATGCATTCACTTTTCTAATATCTACAACCACGGAAAAAGTGGGAAACACAAACATAGAAACACTCGCCATGTCAAATGACTTACCAAAAACAGTCCACTCCAAACCAAACATACTGCCTTTCCTACCTATTCTCAGAACATGATACAAAACTACAAATTCACACCCACACCCACAAAGGCACCTCCATTACCCAAGTAGGTCTGTGACTATACAGAGTGTCCTCAGACTGGTGGGCCTTACTCTGCTCCCTCGAAATGGACTTTCCTGTCTCAGATCAGGTCTCCTTTACCAACTCTGTAAAGTTGTCAGCATCAATCAGTGAGTCACTACCTGCTTTCTCAGGAAAGGCCCCTCTTCAGAGCTTTCCTGGCATTTAGCCATCCACACATCAGTATGTACCAAGAAAGACCGACTTTGTCCTTGGTAAATCCAAACAAGTGAACCCACTGGGACTGGGACTGGGACTGGCTCTGAGTGCCTGGCTTCCTGGATCCCAAGTTCAGAGAGTTCCATCACCAAGGAAGTGAGGTAGGTCACTTCCTTCAGGAACCGAATGAGGTCACTATCTTGGCAACCACTTTATCCTAAATTTGCTTCCAAGGGTCCCATGAGAGAGAGGCTGCCCCTACTTCCTGTGTCACATTCACAAGATAGAATGGTATATCAACCATAGGCACATGTTAACAGCTCTCCACACAGACCTGGTTTGGTCCATCTTCTCTACATTAAGAAGAGAGAGGCTTATTCAGACACATCGCTTCATCCTGACCAGGTATTTTACCAAGGAAGATATCTGTTGCTCTCTCAGATTCTTCATAGCTGCCTACATCTTCTCCAGGGTTTATTTCTGCATGGAACTTGAGGTTCTCAACAGGTGGAAGATCCCCTATCTACCTGTATTATAACACCAACTCTGTCCCTGCTCTTCGTAAAGTTAAATTGAGGGAACAGTGCATGGTTAGGGTTAATAGCATGTTCGATTTGGGTTAGGAATCATTCTGTGAGATGAATAATGGTATTGGGAACCTCCGATATTACAAGCATATATAGGTGTAATATAAGTATGAAAACAGAAATCTAGGAAAGATTTCAAACCCAGATGAACATTGGGCCCTTGATTGGGATACTTAGCTTTGAATTATTTCCGCAAAGTTGTCTCAGATAAATCGATATACGATGGTATAGGACCTTGTACCTTGGATGACTGAATGAGGAAGAGATCGTCCAGACAAAAAGAGATAGTTCGAAAAGTTATTTAGATATAGGGTTTTGGTTAGAGAGTGAATGTAAATGTCAGCATATGTGAAGAGTCAGTCACAGTGATGAACTGGGGAAAATGTGTAGGAAAGCAGATATCAATAGAGACATTAGGAAATCAGGGAAAGTACAAAGTGAGTGATAGGATAAGATGTTTTTAACATGGTTGAGTTTGAATATATAATCTTAGGAAGAAACAAATATGTAGTCACCAATAGGAATGATATTTGAGATCATTAGTTAATCAGGACATGGATGTTGTTAGTAATACATGCTCACATTAAATTTAGGCTTTGGTACAATCATAAGGGTGTCCTTTGCATTTTGTGTAAGGAATATTACTGTGATAAAATGTGTATGTATATCAGGTGACTAGAGTATTTCTTCCACCAATTCTTAAAGCAATATTGTAAAGACTTATAAATTAGTATTTGGGATACAAATAGGTATACCATCGGTCTATGAATATAGAGATGATGCCTTAATAGACCATACTGTGAATAAATAATATAACTGGTTCAAACTTTAAATAATTGATTGAATTGATATCTGAAAATATATAGGAAATCTTATATTGATATACATAAGTTCATTCTAACCAGTTATACATCTAATGGTAATTTTAGCATTATGGTTTATGATGAAGAGTGTGGGAGTTTTGCTTCAAAAATGATTATGGAAATCGAAAATAATATGTTTGGAAATAATCTCATGCAAAGAACACTCAAGAAACATGGAGGAATACATATGTTCTGAAGCAGCAAGTAATTGCAAGTGAACCAAATGCGTACAGATTTGTGAACTTGTGGATGAAAAGTATTATCCTATGATGTCCATAAACTGAAGAAATTGTAATGTACCAGTGTTGAATAAAAATGAACTTCAAAATACACATCATGTCCCATAGGATTTTACTTGCATTGATGTTAAACTGGGTCAGTTACTGTACAAATATTAGTATTTGTAAGCACCATTCACCAAAGTTAGTTTTCAGTACTGGGAAATAAATATGTATTTCATGTGGATGAATATTTCTGAGAATAATCTTGTGAAAATTTGATTATAAATCCACATATAGGAACATGAGTTAAATTAATGAGTGTATAATAAGACACATATATTTCATATTTTGAATAATCTGGAGAAAAAAAATATATATATATAGATACAAACACAGACATTAAAATGTAGTAATATGTATGCCAATCAAAATTCATTATGAAATATATATCATCCTCATATCCAAAAATATTCTTTTTACTGAGCATGGATTTATGTATAATGCTGTTCATCTAGGAAATTCACCAATACGTTGAATTTTCAGTTCCATCAGTATTTAGGGGGAGTGATCTCTTCTCACAATCTGTATCTTCCTAAAACAGCAAGCTCACAAGAATATACGTGTGATACCAGGTAGGATACTAAATATGCATAATAAATTTCATGAGATGAATAGGCTACAGAGAAAGGGAGACAGAAATGTACATATGTGTTAACTTTAAAAACTCATGGAGAAGTATTACAATAAAAAGTTGACTAGATTTATAACACATACACTTGATAAAGCAGAAGGCAAGTCCTAGTATACACCATGCCTCCTATGTACGGCCTGTATTTCTATTCTGTTAGGTTTCTTTTTCTACATCATATTAAGATTAGTAGTCAGAGTCTAGTAGGGTATGGGTTAGTGACAGGGATTCAGTATTTCTAATGGAAAATAGGAAAATGAATCTAATGTGTATGCAAATATTTGCTAGACAAAAATCTTCCCACTGTCCTCCAAAACAATGCCTTGATATTTCCTTCGCCACAAGTAATACACAATTAGTGGAGAAGAGTTTGAAAATCTGTGAATATATATCTGGAAAAGAAAATGCTCAGGGGTTCACAACCTTGGAGGTGGTAGAGGAATTTCCAAAAGTAAGGTACAGGGTAAACACTCCACAAACATGGAACTCTGGTGGCCTAATGAGTTTTTGAGAAACTGCCTCTGAGTTTGGGCCCTTGAAAAATTTGTTGTTGTCAGGAGCTTTAGCTTCCTTTGTATTGAGACCATCAAACCTGGGTTGGCATCTATGTGACCTGGATGACATGGTTCCTTATATGCTATTGAACATGAGGAAGAAGTTCTGAATTTTCCCTTTGTTAGTAAACTGAGGACACTGGGGTCTAAGTGTCTAACCATGTGATCTGTGAAGCCATTTGGTCATACTCCACTTTTCGTGGTGTTTCTTACTGCTGCACTGGGAGTTTGGTATTGGCTTCACGTAATACAAGGAGAAAAACTGGGACACAGTGCTAGAGGGAGTACTCTCACGTGTAGTGGTTGAGGGTCTGCAGGAGAATGCACCAACCAGGCTTCTATCCCAAAAAGCTTGCACCCATGTCCATAGCAACCTGATTCTGAACATTGCCCTGAAACCTCTCCATATAACAAGGTCCCTTTACTTGTAAGGTTCTGCTGGCTGCAACATGTCAGTCACAAGTCATTCGGAAACCAATGGCAGAACCACGTGTCCCCACGACAGATGTTTTATCATACACCTGCCTACCACTGCTCTGGGCCCACTAATCAGCAGGCTCCAACTTTCTGGCACCTCTGTTCTCACCATTTTCATGAAACCCAGTCAATCAATGCAATGTCTGGTACACTCATGATCAGCAACAGATATCCAAAGGTTCTCCAGTGCCATCTGTTCATGGAAATTTAAAAAATTCATGGTATTTATCTAGCCAATTTTCAAGGATGAAGTTGGAGGCACTGTGGCTTTCAATTTATTCAGGAACCATGAAATGGTGAGGAAGCTTATTTCAATTAAAGCTCGGGAGAACTCTCAGAGGCAAGGTTTCCCAAAGAGTGGCCAAAAGGTCACATTAAGCCAGGCCCATTGAGGTCTACAATTGAGGTCCATGTGTGTTTTGACTCTCAACAATGGCTGCCACGTCTTTCTGAATAAAGTCATGTGATATCCTGCCTGAGATTCCCAGTGCTCTTTGGAAAGCTATCCTGAGCCTAGATCTCAGTCTCCAAGGGCAACTCTCATGTGTGGCCTCCTAAAATCCCAACACAATTCATGTCAATACTTCTCTGAGTTCATTTCAGTCTCTAAGGGGAATCACTCCAGAGTTGAAGTCCATGCGGACCCAGTCATCTCTTCCAACCACCACACAAATGACCACAATTAAACCAAAACACTCCCACATGGCCCTCATCTTCTTCAATATAAACTCTCATCATAACCTCTTGCTGGAGGTTTCCATGAGGGGCGCAGCCTAAGGAAGTGTCCAAAATAAGCTCACTTGCCCCTTATTTGCCTAAACTCAGTGTGGCCTGGAAACCCTTTCTGTGAACCAGATGTGATAAAATAGGCCTGCCATTAATACTGCTCTACTTCTCCAATTTGAGGCCTACTCTCTGTGGGGCATAGATTCTTTATGTGAATTGGGGTCATGAGAAAATCAAGCACCTATGGGCTACCCTCTGCAGGGCTTTGAAGAACCCATTTCAGTGAGTCGAGGAATTGGACCAAATGTTCTTTAGATATAGGGTTTTTGTTAAAGAGTGAAAGTAAATGTCAGCATATTTGAAGAATCAGTCACAGTGATGAACTGGGGAAAATGTGTAGGAAATCAGATATCAATAGAGACATTAGGAAATCAGGCAAAGTACAAAGTGAGTGATAGGATAAGACATTTTTAACAGGGTTCATATTCAATATTTAATCTTAGGAAAAAACAAATATGTAGTCACCAATAGGAATGATATTTGAGATCATTAGTTAATCAGGACTTGGATGTTGTTAGTAATACATGCTCACTTTCAATATAGGCTTTGGTACAATCATAAGTGTGTCCGTTGCATTTTGTGTCAGGAATATTACTGTGATAAAATGTGTATGTATATCAGGTGACTAGAGTATTTCTTCCACCAATTCTTAAAGCAATATTTTAAAGACTTATAAATTAGTATTTGGGATACAAATAGGTATACCATCGGTCTATGAATATAGAGATGATGCCTTAATAGACCATACTGTGAATAAATAATATAACTGGTTCAAACTTTAAATAATGGATTGAATTGATATCTGAAAATATATAGGAAATTTTATATTGATATACATAAATTCATTCTAACCAGTTATACATCTAATGGTAATATTAGCATTATGGTTTATCATGAAGAGTGTCTGAGTTTTGCTTCAAAAATGATTATGGAAATCAAAAATAATGTGTTTGGAAAGAATCTTATGAAAAGAACAGTCAAGAAACATGGAGGAATACATGTGTTCTGAAGTAGGAAGTGATTGAAAGTGAACCAAATGCCTATAAATTTGTGAAATTGTGGATGAAAGGATATATCCTATAATGTCCATAAACTGCAGAAATAGTAATGTATCAGTGTGGAATAAAAATGAACTTCAAAATACACATCATGGTCCCATAGGTGTCTACTTGCATTGATGTGAAACTGGGTCAGTCACTGTGGAAATATTACGATTTGTATGCACCATTCACTGAATTTAGTTTTCAGTACTAGGAAATAAATATGTATTTAAGGTGGATGAATATTTCTAAGAATTATTTTGTAAAAATTTGATTATAAATCCACATACACACACATGAGTGAATTTAGAAAGTGTATAATAAGACACATATATTTCATATTTTGGAAAATCTAAAGAGTAGATATCTATATCTATATAGATGGATAGATAGATAGATAGATAGATAGATAATTAGATACTCACATACACAGACATTAAAATGTAGCAATATATATGCCATTCGAAAATCATAATAAAATAGATATCATCCACGTATCCAAAAATATTCATTTTACTGAACATTTATTTATGCATAATACTGTTCATCTAGGAAATTCACCCATAGGTAGAATTTCCAGTTCCATCAGTATTTAGAGGGAGCGATCTCTTCTCACAATTTGTATCTTCCAAAATAAGCAAGCTCACAAGAATGTACATGTGATACCAGGTAGAATTCTAAAGATGCATTAAAAAATACATGTGATGAATAGGCTACAGAGAAAGTGAGACAGAAATTTACATATGTGTTAATTTTAAAAACTCATGGAGAAGTATTACAATGAAAAGTTGACTAGATTTATAACACATACCATTGATAAAGCCGAAGGCAAGTCCAAGTATACACCATGACTCCTATGAAAGGCCTGTATTTCTATTCTGTTAAGTTTCTTTTTCTCCATCATATTTTGATTAGTAGTCAGAGTCTAGTAGGGTATGGGGTAGGGTCAGGGATTCAGTATTTCAAACGGAAAATAGGAAAATGAATCTAATGTGTATGCAAATATGTGCTACACAAAAATCTTCCCACTCTCATCCAGAACAATGCTTTGACATTACCTTCACCCCAAATAAGAAACAATTAGTGGAGAAAAGTTAGAAAATCTGTGAATACATATGTGGAAAGGAAAATGCTCAGGAGTTCACAAACTTGTAGGAGGTAGAACGGGTTACAAAAAGAGAGAGGGTAAACATTCCACAAACATGGAGCTCTGCTAGCCTTTTTGAGAAACTGCCTCTGAGCTTGGGCAGTTAAAATATATGTTGTTGTCAGGAGCTTTAGCTTCCTTTGTAGTGAGACCATCAATTCTGGGTCTCCATCTATGTGACCTGGATGACATGGTTTTTTATTTTCTAGTGAACATGAGGCAGCAGTGCTGAATTCTCTCTTTGTAGGTAAACTTTGGCCACTGGGGTCTAAGTATCTAACTGTGTTGTCTGAAAAGCCATTTGGTCATTATCCACTTTCGTGGTGTTTTTTACTGCTGCACTGTGAGTTTGGTATTGGCTTCACGATATACAAGGAGTTCTACTGGGACACAGTGCTGGAGGATGTACTCTCACGTGTGGTGGGTTACTAAAATGCACCAGTGGGGCTTCAATCCCACATAGCTTTTCAACTTGACAATAGCAACCTGATTCTGGACATTGGCAGGAATCCTCTCCATATAATAAGATGCCTTTACATACAGTCTGCTGGCTGTACCATGTCAGTCACAAGTGATTTCTAAGCCAATGGCAGATCCACGTGGCCCCACCAGAAATGTTTTTTTCACACACCTACACTCCACTGCTCTAGGCCCACTAGTCTGCAGGCTCCAACTTTCTGGCATCTATGTTCTACACTTTTTCCATGAAACCCAGTCAATCAAGGCACTGTCTGGTACAGTCATGATCAGCAACAGGACATCCAGAGGTTCTCCAGTGCAACCTGGTCATGGTAATTTCAAAAAATTCATGGTATTTATCTAGATATTTTTCAATAATGAAGTTGGAGGCACTGTGGGATTCAATTTATACAGGAACCATTAAAAGGTGAGGAATCTCATTTCAATGAAAGGTCTGGAGAACTCTCACAGGCAAGGCTTCCCAAAGAGTGGGCAAAAGGTCACATGAAGCCAGGCCCATTGAGGTCTACAATGTGAATTCCATGTGTGTTTTGACTCTCAACTATGGCTGACAATCTTTCAAAATAAAATCTTGTGATATCCTGGCTGAGATTCCCAGTGCTCTGTGGAAAGTCACCCTGGGCCTAGATCTCTGTTTCCAATGGCGAATCTCATGCTTGGCCTCCAAAAATCTCAACACAATTCATGGCAATACTTCTCTGAGCTCAGTTCCACAACTCAGTCTCTAAGGGGAATCACAACAGAGTTCAAGCTCAGGTGGATCCAGGCATCTCTTCCAATTGCCACACAAATGACGACAATTAAAACCAAAACACTCCCACAGGGCCCTCTTCTTCTTTTATATAGACACTAATCATAACCTCTAGCTGGAGGTTTCCATGAGGGGCACAGCCCAAGACAGTGTCAAAAATAATCTCACTTGCCCCTCATTTGCCTAAAGTCAGGGTGGCCTGGACAACATTCCTGTGAAACAGAAGTGATCATATAGGACTGCTGTTAATACTGCTCCACTTCTCAAATTTGAGGCCTACTGACTGTGGGGTATAGATTCTTTGTGTGAATTGGAGTCATGAGAAAACGCAAGCACCTATTGTCCAGCCTCTGCAGGGCTTTGAAGAACTCATTTGACACAAATGATCCCTATTCTCACTTGATGGAGGTCATTAATATTACAGAGGAAGGCGAGAGGCTTCATGTACAATGACTGATCTATTTTTCCATTTTGGTTTTGGATGCCCACATGGGATCTTTCTCTAGATACATCAGGTGCTGAAAATCTAAACCACAGGCTCACACAGGGCCAAGAGGCTGATTCAGACAAATCCCTTTCCAAAGCAATGAAGTAAAAAGCCACAGGTGATTCCCATTCATTTCCATTTGAAAACTCTTTTCTTCAGGCTTCACTAAGGTTTGGCCTGAGGCAAAGACCTTTCTGACATTCAGAGCAACAGAACAATAGGTAATCAAAAGCCCCCAAGCAGGGTTTCTCCTAGGAGACTTTCCTGGTTACTCTGATATGTGAGTTTTCTGAGATGCTCGCCATTCCCTTCAGCTATCCAGTACATGGCTATGTCACAGAGCTTGGAGGTGGTACGTATCTTGTACAAAAATACATGATACTAATCTTTAGAGTGGCCAGAATTCAGGAAAAAAATGAGAACATAGGTAGATAGCAGGTGTTGCCCATGGATAAGGCAAGCCTCATTCCATTCATTAATTGGGAAGGATGCATACTGGGAAGTTTTCTACTAGACAGGACACACCCAATGAGCTATTTTCTTTTCTAATATCTACAAAGAAAAACACAGTGGGATACACAGACACAGAAACAGTCTCCTTGTCAAATGACTTACTAGAAACAGTCCACTCCATACCAAACAAACCTCCTTTTTTACCTATTCTCAGATCATGAGAAAAAACCACAAACACAAACCAACACCCACAAATGCACCTCCTTCTTCCAAGTAGGTCTGTGACTATCTGGAGTGTCCTCTGACTGGTAGGACATACGATGTAACCCAGAAATGGCCTTTCTGTCTCAGATCTGGTCTCCTTCGTCAAATCTGTGAATTTGTAAGGAGGCAGTGGTGAGCCAATTCCTATGCTCTCAGGAAAGACCCCTCTTCAGAGCTTTCTTGGTATTTGGCAACCCTTACATCCGTAGGTACCAAGAAAGACTGACTCTGTCCTTGGTAAATCCAAAGAAATGAGCCCACTGTGACTGCGACTGGGACTGGCTCAGGGTGCCTGGCTTCCTGGATCACAAAATTCAGAGACCTCCATCACCAAGGAAGTGAGGTGAGGTCACTACCTTCAGAAAATGAATGAGGTCACTGTCTTGGCCACCACTTTGTCCTAACAGTTTCTTCCTATTGTCTCCTGACATGGAGGCTGCCCTACTTCCTGTGATACTTTCACATGTTAGAATGGTATAGAAACCATAGTCACCTGGGAACAGCTCTCCACACAGGCCTAGTTTGGTCCATCTTCCCTACATTAAGAATAGAGAGGCTGACTCAGACACATCCTTTCATCCTGACCATGTTGTTTGCCATGGAATATTACTTTTGTTCTCTCAGGTCCTTCATAGCTGCCTGCATCTTCTCCAGGGATAATTTCTGCATGGATTTTGAGGTACTCAGCAGGTGGAAGATCTCCTAACTTCCTGTATTGTAATACCAACTTTGTCCCTGCTCTTCTGTAAAGTGAGATTGAGGGAATATTGTATGGTCAGGGTTAATAGCATGTTCGATTTGGGTTGGAAATCATTCTGCTGGATGAATAATTGTATTGAGAACCAGCGATATTTATAAGAATATAGAGGGAAAACATAAGTATGAAAACAGAAATCTAGGTAATATTTGAAGCCCAGAAGGATTTGGACCCTTGATTGGGATCCTTAGCTTGAGTTATGTTTTGCACCGAGGTCTCAGTTAAATTGATATACAATGGCATAAGACCCTGTACCTCAGATAATTAAATGTAGAAGAGAACATCCAGTCAAAAAGGGATTGTGTGTAGGATTAGGAAGATAGTCAGTAGGTTTAGGAGGAAGAGTGAGTCTAGGATTTGGACCAAATGTTCTTTAGCAATACGGTTTTGGTTAGAGAGTGAATATAAATGACACCATATGTGAAGAGTCAGGCACAATGATGAACTGGGGAAAATATGTAGGAAAGCAGACATCAATAGAGACATTAGGAAATCTGGCAAAGTATAACATGATAGGATTAGAGATTTTCAACAGGGTTGAGGTTGAATACATAATCTTAAGAAGAAACAAATTTGTAGTCACCAATAAGATTGACATTTGAGAGCATTAGGCAACCTGGACATGGATATATTTAGTAATCCATGTTCACATTCCATTGAGGCTTTGGTACAATCATAAGGGTGACCTTCGCATTTTGTGTCCAAAATATTACTGTGATAATATGTATATGAAGATCAGGTGACATGAGTATTTCTTCCACCATTTCTGGGGGAAATATTTTGAAAAGATATAAATTAGTACTGGGGATACTAATAGGCTTACCCTGTGTTCATGAATATAGAGATGATGCATTAATAGACCATAATGTGAATAAATTATATGACTGGTTCCAAATTTAAATAATGGATTGTATTGATATCTGAAAAAATAGAGGAAATCATTTATTGATATACATACATTCATTCCAACCACTTACATATCTAAGGGTTATCTTAGGGTTACCGTTTATCATGAATAGTGAATGATTTTGCTTCAAAAATGATTATGGAATCGGAAATAATGTGTTTAGAAAGAAGTCTAGTGAAAAGACGAGTCAAGAAACATGGAGAAATATAAGTGTTCTGAAGGAGGAAGTGATTGAAAGTGAACCAAATGTTTATAAATTTGTGAATTTGTGAATGAAAGGATATATTTTATGATGTCTATAAACTGAAGAAATAATAACGTACAAGGTTTGAATAAAAATGAACTTTAATAAACACATCACATCCAATAGGAATCTACTTGCATTGATGTTAAACCTGGTCAGTTACTGTAGAAATATTACGATTTGTAAGCACCCTTCCCTGAAGTTAGTTTTCAGTACTAGGAAACAAATATGTATTTCAGTGGATGTATATTTCTGAGAATAAACTTGTTAAAAGTTGATTATAAATCCACATATATGAATATGAATGAATTCAGGCGGTGTATAAGAAGACACATATATTTCATATTTTGGTAAATCTAGAGAATATATATATATATATATATATATATATATATATATATATATATAGACACACAAACACACACACATTATAATGTAGCAATATATATGCCAACTGAAATTCATCATGAAAAATAACTCATCCGCATATCCCAAAATATTCATTTTACTGAACAGTAATATATGTATAGTGTTGTTCATCTAGGAAGCTCACTCATGGGTTGAATTTTCTGTTAAAACAGCGTTTAGGAGGAGTGATCTCTTCTCACAATTTGTATCTGCCAATTCAGCCACCTCACAAGAATGTACATGTGAAACCAGGTAGGATTCTATTTGTGCATATAAAAATACATTTGCTTAATAGGCTACAGAGAAAGGGAGACAGGAATTCACATATTTCTTAACTTTAAAAACACATGGAGAATTATTTCAACAAATAATTGACTAGATTTATAACTCCTACCTTATATCATGCAAAAGGTAAGTCCAACTATACACCATGCTTCCTCTGAAATGCTTGTATTTCTATTCTGTTTGGGTTATTTTTCTCCATTATATTAGGATTAGTAGTCAGAGTTTAGTAGGGTATGGGTTAGTGTCAGGGATTCAGTATTTCAAACAGAAAATTGTAAAATGAATCCAATGTTTATGCAAATATGTGCTAAACAAAATCTTCTCTCTCTCATCCAGAACAATGACTTGACATTCCCTTCGCCACAAGTAAGTCAGAATTAGAGGAGAAGAGTTAGAAAATCTGTGAATATATATTTAGAATGGAAAATGCTCAGGAATTCACAACCTTGGAGTTGATAGAGCAGTTTCCAAAAGTAAGTGACATGGTAAACACTCCACAAACATGGAGATCTGCTGGCCTAATCACTTCTTGAGAAATTGCCTCTGAGCTTGGGCACTTGAAATATATGTTGTTTTCAGGAGCTTTAACTTCCGATGTAGTGAGACCATCAAAGCTAGGTCTGCATCTATGTGACCAGGAGGACATGGTTTCTTATTTTCCAATGACCATGAGGCAGCAGTGCTAAATTCTCTCTTTGTAGCTAAATTGTGGCCAGTGGGGCTAAGTGTCTCCCCATGTGGACTGTGAAGCCATTTGGTCATCCTCGACTTTTCGTTTTGTTTCTTGCTGCTGCACTGGGGGTTTGGTATTTGCTTCACGAAATACAAGGAGTTCAAGTGGGACACAGTGCTGGAGGGAGTTCTGTCACGTGTGGTGGGTCAGTGTCTGCATGAGAATGCACCAACTAGGCTTCTATCCCACATAGCTTGCCCCTTGACCATAGCAACCTGATTCTAAACATTGCCGTGAAAAATCTCCATATAACAAGATGCCTTTATATAGAAGGGTCTGCTGGCTGCACCGTGTCTGTCTCAAGGCATTTGAAAGTCAATGGCAGATCCACATGGCCCCACCAGAGATGTTTTATCACACACCTGCACACCACTGCTCTAGGCCCACTACTCAGCAGGCTCCAACTTACTGGCATCTCTGTTCTACACGATTTTCATGATACCTAGTCAATCAAGGCACTGTCTGGTATACTCATGATCAGCAACAGGACATCCAATGGTTCTCCAGTGCCACCTGGTCATGAGAATTTCTAAAATTTTATGGTATTTATCTAACTATTTTTCACAGATGAAATTGTTGGTACTGTGGGTTTCAATTCATTCAGGATCCATTAAATATTGAGGAAGCTCATTTTAATGAAGGATCTGGAGAACTCTCACAGGCAAGGCTTCCCAAAGAGTGGCCAAATTGTCACATGAAGCCAGGCCCATTGAGGTCTACAATGTGAGGTCATGTGTGTTTTGACTCTCAACGATGGCTGCCAAGTCTTTCAGAATAAAACCTGTGATATCCTAGCTGAGATTCCCAGTGCTCTCTGGAAAGCCTCCCTGGGCTTAGACCTCAGTTTCCAAGGGCGACTCTCATGTGTGGCCTCCTGAAATCCCAACAACATTCATGGCAATACTTCTCTGAAGTTAGTTCCAAATCTCATTCTCTAAGGGGAATCACATCAGAGTTCAAGCCCAGGTGGACCCAGTCATCTCTTCCAACTACCACACAAATGACCACAATTAAAACCAAAACACTCCCACATGGTTCTCATCTTCTTCCATATAGACACACATCATAACCTGTGGATGGAGTTTTCCATGAGGGGCACAGCCAAACCAGTGCCCAAAATAAGCTCCCTTGCCCCTCATTTGCCTAACGTCAGGGTGGATTGGACATGCTTCCTGTGAACCAGGAGTGATCAAATAGGCCTGCCGTAAATGCTCCACTTCTCCACTTTGAGGCCTTCTTACTGTGGGGATTATATTCTTCTTTTTCTAAATTTTTTTGGAAATTTAATTGGAAAGTTAAAAAAATTGTTTTGCAGAATGTTAAATTTCTAATGGCAAAGCCTTCACCTTGTTTGTGAAGGAAACCTTGATGCCTTGCCAATCTGGTAACATGGAGACACTCAAAATTTTCTTTTACATACTACATGGATGAATGGCTACAGCTCATAGTTTTTTAAAACTGAAAGGCAGATACCAGCAAGTAAGATAACAAATAAAAGACAATTTTATTAAAAAATAAAGTTGTTAAATGACTCAAATATTGGAAATTCAATTCTTTTTATTTTTGGTTGTTCAAAACATTATAAAACTCATGATATATCATCTTTCATACATTTGACTCAATTGGGTTATGAACTCCCATTTTTACCCCAAATACAAATCGCAGAATCACATCAGTTACACACTCACGTTTTTACATAATAGCATACTAGTTATTGTTGTATTCTGCTACCTTTCCTATCCCCTACTATTCCCCCTCCCCTCCCATCTTCCCTCTCTACCTCATCTGCTGTTGTTTAATTCTCTCCCTTGTTTTCCCCTCTTTAGCCTCACAACCTCTTATATGTAATTTTGTGTAACATTGAGTAGTCTCCTACCATTTCCATATGCTTTTCCTTCTCTCTCCCTTTGTCTCCCCCCACTCATCTCTGTTTAGTTTTAATATTTTTCTCATGTTCTTCCTCCCTGTTCTCTTCTTATTTGCTCTTTCTATATAAAAGGAAACATTTGGCATTTGTTTTTTAAGGATTGGATAGATTCGCTTAGCATAAACTATTCTAATGCCATTCATTTCCCTGCAAATTCTATGATTTTGTCATTTTTCAGTGCTGTGTAATACTCAATTGTGTATAGATGCCACATTTTTATTATCCATTCGTCTATTGAAGGGCATCTAGGTTGGTTCCAAAGTCTAGCTATTGTGAATTGTGCCGCTATGATCATCGATGTGGCAGTATCCTTATACTGCTCTCTATTAACATCCTCAGGGAAGAGTCTGAGAAGGGCGATATCTCGGTCAAATGGTGGTTCCATTCCCAGCTTTCCCATGAATCTCCATACTGCTTTCCATATTGTACTCACCAATTTGCAGTCCCACAAGCAGTGTACAAGTGTACCCTTTACCCCACATCCTCACCAACACTTATTGTTGTTCGACGTCATAATGGCTGCCAATCTTACTGGAGTGAGATGGTATCTTAGGGTGGTTTTGATTGCATTTCTCTGACTGCTAGAGATGGTGAGCATTTTTTCATTTACTTGTTGATTGATTGTATGTCCTCCTCTGTGAAGTGTCTGTTAAGATCCTTGGCCCATTTGTTGATTGGGTTATTTGTTATCTCATTGTTTAATTTTTTTGAGTTCTTTTTATTCTAGATATTAGGGCTCTATCTGAAGTGTAAGGGGTAAAAATTTGTTCCCAGGATGTAGGCTCTCTATTTACCTCTCTTATTTTTTCTCTTGCTGAGAAAGATCTCTTTAGATTAAGTAAGTCCCATTTGTTTATTCTTTTTATTAACTCTTGGGCTATGGGTTTCCTATTAAGGAATTTGGAGCCCAACCCCACAGTATGTACAATGTAGCCAACTTTTTCTTCTATCAGACGCAGTGTCTCTGATTTTATATCTGGCTCCTTGATCCATTTTGAGTTAACTTTTGTGCATTGTGAGAGAAAGGGATTCAGTTTCATTTTGTTGCATATGAATTTCCAGTTGTCCCTGCACCATTTGTTCAATATGCTATCCTTCTTCCATTGCATGCTTTTAGGCCCTTTTTCAAATATAAGAAAGTTGTAATTTTGTGGATTTGTCTCTGTGTCCTCTTTTCTGTACCATTGGTCCATCTGCCTGTTTTGATACCAGTACCACACTGTTTTTGTTACTATTGCTTTGTAGTACAGTTTGAACTCTGGATTCACACTTCCTGCTTAGAATTGCTTTCGCTATTCTGGGTCTTTTGTTTTTCCATATGAAATTCATGATTACTTTATTTATTTCTACAAGAAATGCCATTGGGTTTTATATTGGCATCGCATTAAACCTGTAGAGAACTTTGGGTAATATCGCCATTTTGATGATGTTATTTCTGCCTATCCATGTACAGGGCATACTTTTCCATCCTCTAACATCTTCTTCTATCTCTCTCTTTAGGGTTCTGTAGATTTCATTGCATAAATCTTTCACCTCTTTGGTTAGGTTGATTCCCAAGTTTTTTATTTTCTTTGAGTATACTGTAAAAGGAGTGGTTTTCCTCATTTAAATTTCAGAAGTTTTGTTGCTGATATACAGGAATGCCTTAGATTTATGCGTGTTGATTTTATATCCTGCCACTTTGCTGAATTCATTTACTAACTCTAGCAGACCCTTTTGGGTCTGTTAAATATATTATCATGTCATCCAAAAATAGCGATAATTTAAGTTCTTCTTTTCCTATTTTTAAGTCTTTAATTTCTTTTGTCTGTCTAATTGCTCTGGCTAGTATTTCAAGAACTAAATCGAATAGAAGTGGTGATAGATGGCATCCCTGTCTTGTTCCAGATTTTAAAGGGAATGCCTTCAGTTTTTCTCCATTTACAATGATGCTAGCCTGAGGTTTAGCATATATAGCTTTTACAATGTTGAGGTAAGTTCCTGTTATTCCTAGTTTTTATAGAGTTTTAAACATAAAGGGATGCTGTACTTTGTAGAATGCTTTTTCTGCATCTATCGAGATGATCATATGGTTCTTATCTTTAAGTCTATTGATGTGGTGAATAGTATTTATTGATTTCCGTATATTGAACCAGCCTTGCATCCCTGGGATGAATCCCTCTTGATCATGATGCACAATTTTTTTATGTGCTTTTGTATTTGATTTGCCAGGATTTTATTGAGAATTTTTGCATCCAAGTTTATTAGAGATATTGGTCTGTAGTTTTCTTTCTTTGAAGTGTCTTTGTCTGGTTTTGGGATCAGGGTGATGTTGGCCTCATAGAATGAATTTGGAAGAACTCCTTCTTTTTCTATTTTTTGAAATAGCTTGAAAAGTATTGGTATTAATTCATCTTTGAACGTTTTGTAGAACTCTGCTGTATAACCATCTGGTCCAGGGTTTTTTTTGGTAGGTAGTCTTTTGAAGGTTTCTTCTATTTCTTCCTTTGTTATTGGTCTATTTAAATTTTGTGTGTCTTCCGGACTCAATCTGGGCAGATCATATGACATAAGAAATTTATCGATATCTTCATTATCTTCTGTTTTATTGGAATATAGGGTTTCAAAATACTTTCGAATTATCTTCTGTATTTCTGTAGTGTCTGTTGTGATATTGCCTTTTTTATCCCATATGTTAGTAATTTGAGTTCTCTCTCTGCTTCTCTTCATTAGCATGGCTAAGGGCCTGTCGATTTAATTTATTTTCAAAGAACCAACTTTTATTTGTTCAATTTTTTTGTTTCAATTTTGTTGATTTCTCCTCTAATTTTAATTATTTCTTGTCTTCTACTACATTTGTTGTTTTGCTCTTTTTTTTCTAGGTTTTTGAGATGTAGTGTGAGATCATTTATTTGTTGTTTTTTTCTTTTTTTGAGGAAAGAATTCCAAGAAATGAATTTCCCTCTTAAAACTGCTTTCATTGTTTCCCACAGAATCCGGTATGTTGTGTCTGTATTTTCATTTGTATCTAAGAGATTTTTTTATCTCCTCCTTTATGTCTTCTGTAACCCATTGATTATTCAGTAACATATTGTTCATTTTCCATGTGATGTAGAATTTTTCCTTCCTTCTTCAATCATTAATTTCAAGTTTCATTCCATTATGATCAGATATGGTGCATGGTATTATCTCCATACTTTTATATTTACTAAGAGTTTCCATATGGCATAATATATGGTCTATATTTGAGTAGGACCAATGTGCTGCTGAGAAGAACATGTATCCACTTTATGATGTTTAATATATTCTATATATGTTGGTTAAGTCTAGGTTATTGATTGTGCTATTGAGTTCTATAGTTTCTTAATTCAGATTTTCTCTAGAGGATCTGTCCAATGGCGAGGGTTGTGTGCTGAAGTCACCCGTAATTATTGTGCTATAGCCTATATGACTCTTGAACTTGAGGAGAGTTTGTTTTATGACTTGGCACCACCATTGTTTGGTGCATACAAATTGATAATTGTTATGTCTTGTTGGTGAATGTTGCCTCTTAACAGTATATAGTGTCCTTCTTTATCACTTTTGATTAACTTAGGTTTTAAGTTGATTTTATTCGATATGAGTATGGCCACTCCTTCTTGCTTCCGAGGGCCAACAATGGCTGCGAAGTCTTTCAGAATAAAATCATGTGATTTCCTGGCTGAGATTCCCATTGCTCTGTGGAAAGCCACCTTGGGCCTAGATCTCAGTTTGAAAGGGTGACAATCATGCGTGGCCTCCTAAAAACCAACACAATTCATATCAATACTTCTATGAGGTACGTTCCAGAACTCAGGCTCTAAGGGGAATCACACCAGAGTTCAAGCCCAGGTGGACCAAGTCATGTCTTCCAACCCCCACACAAATGACCACAATTAAAACAAAAAAACTACCACATGGCCCTCATCTTCGTCCATAAAGACCCTCATTAAAAGTTCTGGATGGAAGTTTCCATGAGGGTTGCAACTAAAGACAGTTTTCAGAATAAGCTCCCTTGCCTCTAATTTCCCTAAAGTCAGGGTGGCCTGGACACCCTTCTGTGAACCAGGAGTGATCAAAAAGGCCTGCCATTAATTCCGCTTTGTTTCTATAATTTGAGGCTTACTGAATGTCAGGTATAGATTTTTTATGTGATTTGAAGTCATGAGAAAATCCAAGCACATCTGGAGAGCATTCAAGAATTCATTTGACAAAGAGGATCCCTAATCTCACTTGAAGGGGGTCAGGAACCTAACAGAGAAAGGCAAGAATCCTCATCCACAATGACTGCTCTTTTTGCCATTTTGGATTTGAATGCACACATGGGATCTTTCTTTAGATCCATCAGGTGCAGAGAATCGAAGCCACAGCCTCACACAGGGCCAAGAGGCAGATTCAGACAAATCCCTTTCCAAAGCAATTAAGCAAAGAGCCACAGGTGATGCCCATTTATTTCCATTTGAAATTTTTTTCTTCAGGCTTCACAAAGGGGTGGCCTGAGGCAAAGACCTTCCTGACATTCAGGGCAACAGAACCTTGATTGGTATACTGAGCTTGAATTATGTTCTGCACCGAGGTCTCAGATAAATCGATATACAATGGCATAGGACCGTGTACCTCGGATGATTGAATGTAGAAGAGAACATCCAGTCAAAAAGGGATAGTCTGTAGGATTAGGAAGATAGTCAGTATGTTTAGGAAGAAGAGTGAGACTAGGAGTTGGACCAAAAGTTCTTTAGCAATAGGGTTTCAGTTAGAGAGTGAATGTAAATGTCAGCACATCTGAAGAGAAAGTCACAATGATGAACAGGGAAAAATATGTAGGAAAGCAGATATCAATAGAAAGATTAGGAAATCAGGCAAAGTATAAAGTGCGTGATAGGATTAGACATTTTCAACAGGCTTGAGGTTGAATATATAATCTTAGGAAAAAACAAATATGTAGTAATCAATAGGATTGACATTTGAGAGCATTAGGCACCCTGGACATGGATGTTTTTAGTAATCCATGGTCACTTTCCATTTAGGCTTTGGTACAATCATATGTGTGACCTTTGCATTTTGTGTCCAGAATACTACCGTGATAAAATTTATATGTTGATAAGGTGACATGAGTATTTCTTCCACCATTATGGGGAGTAATATTCTGGAAACTTATAAATTAGTACTGGTGATACAAATAGGTGTACCTTGTGTTGATCATTATTGAGATGTTGCATGAATAGACCAGATTGTGAATAAAGTATATAACTGGTTCCAACTTTAAATAATGGATTGAGTTTGCATCTGAAAATGTATTGGAAATCTTATATTGATATATATACAATCATTCCAACCAGTTATATATGTAATGGTAATATTAGGGTTACGGTTTATCGTGAAGAGTGAGTATTGCTTCAAAAATGATTATGGAATCAAAAATAATGTGTTTAGAAAGAAGTCTAGTGAAAAGACCAGTAAAGAAACATGGAGGAATACATGTGTTCTGAAGTAGTAAGTAAATGAGAGTGAACCAAATGCCTATAATTTTGTGAAGTTGTGGGTGAAAAAATATATCCTATGATGTCCATATACTGAAAAAATAGTAATGTACCAGTGTTGAGTAAAAATGAACTTCAAAATACACATCATGTCCCATAGCAATCTACTTGCATTGATGTTAAACTGGGTCAGGTACTGTAGAAATATTAGGATTTGTATGCACCACCTACTGAACTTAGTATTCAGTAGTAGAAACCAATATGTATTACAGGTGTATAAATATTGCTGAAAATAATCTTGTAAAAAGTGGATTTTGAACCCACATACATGAATATAAATGAATTTAGGGAGTGTATAATAAGACACATATTTTTCATATTTTTTTAAAATCTGGAGAATATATATACATATATATATAATATATATATATATAATATATATATACATATATATACATATATAATATATATATGTATATATATACACATATATATTTTTTTTCCAGATTTAAAAAAAATACATACACACACACACACACACACATTAATATTTAGCAATATATATGCCAATCGAAATTCATCATGAAATATAATTCATCCACATATCCAAAAATATTCATTTTACTGAACATGGATTTATGTATAGTGTTTTTCACTAGGAAGCTCACCCATAAGTTGAATTTTCAGTCCCATCATTATTTAGGGAGAGTCATCTGTTCTCACAATTTTATATTCCAAAATCAGGGAGCTCACAAGATTGTCCGTGTGATACCAGGTAGGATATTATATATATATGTATACAAAAATACATGTGCTGAATAGGATACAGAGAAAGGGAGACAGGAATTTATATATGTGATAATTTTAAAAAATCATGGAGAAATATTACAATGAAAAGTTGACTAGATTTAAAAAACATACTCTTGATAATGCAGAAGGCAAATAGAAGTATACACCATGCTTCCTATGAAAGGCCTGTATTTCTATTCGGTTAGGTTTCTTTCTCTCCATGATATTAGGATTAGTAGTCAGAGTCTAGTAGGGTATGGGTTAGTGTCAGGGATTCAGTATTTCAAATGGAAAAAAGGAAAATGAATCTAATGTGTATGCAAAAATGTGATACACAAAAATCTTCCCTCTCTCATCCAGAACAATGCCTTGACATAACCATCGCTAAAAGTAAGACACAATTAGAGGAGAGGAGTTAGAAAATCTGAATATATATGTGGAATGGAAAATGCTCAGGAGTTCACAACACTGGAGGTGGTAGAACAGTTTCCAAAAGTAAGGGAAAGGGTAAACAATCCAGAAACATGGAGCTGTGCTGGCCTTGAGACTTCTTGAGAAACTTCCTCTGAGGTTGGGAACAAGAAATATATGTAATTGTTAGGAGATTTAGCTTCGTTTGTAGTGACACCATGAAATCTGGGTCTGCATCTCTATGACCTGGAGCACATGGTCCTTATTTTCTAATGAACATGAGGGAGCAGTTCTGAATTCTCTCTTTGTAGGTAAACTGTGGCCACTGGGAGCTAAGTGTCTTTCCGTGTGGACTGTGAAGCCATTTGGTGATCCTCCACTTTCCAGGGTGTTTCTTACTGCTGCACTGGGAGTTTGGTATTTGCTTCACGAAATACAAGGAGTTCAACTGGGACAAAATGCTGGAGGGAGTTCTGTCATGTGTGGTTGGTCAGGGACGCAAAGAGAATGTACGAACCAGGCTTCTATCCTACATAGCTTTCACCTTGACTATAGCAACCTGATTCTGAACATTGCCCTGAAACCTCTCCATATGACAAGATGCCTTTACATATAAAGGTCTCCTGCCTGAACCATGTCAGTCGCAAGTCTTTCGAAGCCAATGGAAGATCCAGGTGGTCCTACCAAAAATATTTATTTACACACCTACAGTCCACTTCTCTAGGCCCACTACTCATTAGGCTCCAAATTACTGGCATCTCTGTTCTACACCATTTTCACGAAAACCAGTCAATCAAGGCACTCTTTGGTACACTCATGATCAGCAACAGGAAATCCAAAGTTTATCCAGTGCCACCTGGTCATGGGAATTTCAAAAATTTTATGGTATGAATCTAGTCATTTTTCAAAAATGAAGTTAGAGGCACTGTGGGTTTCAATTAATTCAGGAACCATTAAATGGCGAGGAAGCTCATTTCAATGAAAGCTCTGGAGAACACTCACAGAAAAGCCTTCCAAAAGACTGGCCAAAAGGTCACATGAATCCAGACACATTGAGGTGTACAATGTGAGGTCCATATGTGTTTGGACTCTCAACTAGGGCTGCCAAGTCTTTAAGAATTAAATCATGTGATATCCTGGCTCAGAATCCCCGAGCTCTGTGGAAAGCCATCCTGGGCCTAGATCTCAATTTCCAAAGGCGATTCTCACGTGTGGCCTAGTAAAATCCCAAGAGAACTCACGACAATACTTCTCTGAGGTCAGATCCAGAACTCATTCTTTAAGGGGAATCACACCAGAGTTCAAGCCCAGGTGATCCGAGTCATCTTTTCCAACTACCACACAAATTACCACAATTAAAACAAGAACACTCCCATATGGCCCTCATCTTCTTTCATATTGACACTCATCATAATTTTGCTGGAGGTTTCCATGAGGGGAGCAGACCAAGACAGTGTTCAAAATAAGCTCCTTTGACTCTCATTTGCCTATAGTAAAGGTGGCCTGGACACCCATCCTGTGATCCAGGAGTGATCAAATAGGCCTGCCATTAATACCGCTCCAATTCTCCAATTTGAGGCCTACTGACTGTTTGGTTTAGATTCTTTATGTGAATTTTAGTCATGAAATAACCAAGCACCTATGGGCTAGCCTCTGCAGGTTTTGAAGAACTCATTTGACCCAAAGGATCCCTATTTTCACTTGATGGAGTTCAGGAACCTTACAGAGGAAGTCGAGAGACTTCATCCCAATGGCTGCTCTTTCTGCCATTTTTCCTTTGGATGCAAACATGGGAACTTTCTTTAGATCCACAGGTGCTGAGAATCTAAGCCTCAGCCACACACAGGGACAGGGGGCTGATTCAGTCACATCCCTTTTCAAAGCACTTAAGAAAAGAGCCACAGGTATGCCCAATCATTTCCATTTGAAAACTGTTTTCTTCAGGCTTCACAAAGGGGTGGCCAGATGCAAAGAACTTCCTGACATTCAGGGCAACAGAACAATAGGTAAGCAAAAGGCCCAAAGCAGGGTTTCTCCTCTGAGACTGTCCTCGTCACACTGATATCTGAGTTTTCTGAGATGCTCGCCATCACCTACAGCTATCCAGTACATGGCTATGTCACAGAGCTTGGAGGTGGTACATATCTTGGACACAAAACCATGGGCCTATTCTTGAAATTGGCCGGAATTCAGGACAAAAATAGAAACTTAGGAAGGTAGCAGGTGTTGCTCATCGATAAGGCAAGCTACAGTCCATTCATAAACGGGGCAATATGAATGCTGAGAAGCTTTCTACTAGACACGACACATCCATTGATGAATTCTCTTTTCTAATGTCTACAACCACGGAAACAGTGGAATACACAGACATAGAAACACTCGCCCTGTGAAAAGACTTACTAGAAACAGTCCACTTCAAATGAAACAAACCGACTGTCCTACCTATTCTCAGAAAATGAGACAAAACCACAAACCCACAACCACACCCACAAAGGCACCTCCTTCCCCTAAGTAGGTCTTTGACTATCCGGAGTGTCCTCTGACTTGTAGGCCATAATACGTTCCCCCAAAATGGCCTGTCCTGTCTCAGATCTGGTCTCCTTGGCAAACTCTGTGAACTTCTCAGGAGCCAACGGTGAGCCACTAACGACTTTCTCAAGAAAAGCCCCGCTTCCGAGCTTTCCTGGCATTTGGCCTTCTCACGTCTGAAGGTACCAAGAAAGACTGACTGCATTTAGTAAATCCAAACAAGTGAGACCATAGGGACTGGGACTTGGACTGGCTATGGGTGCCTGGCTTCCTGGATCCAAAGTTCAGAGAGTTCCATCACCATGGAAGTGAGGTGAGGTCACTTCCTTCCTGAACTGAATGAGGTCCCTGTCTTGGCAACCACTTTGTCTTAACTGTTACTTCCAAGGGTCCCATGAGATTGAGGCTGCCCCTACTTCCTGTGAAACTTTCACAAGTTAGAATGGTATATCAACCATAGGCACCCAGGAATAGATCTCCACACAGGCCTGTTTTGGTCCATGTTCTCTACATTAAGAAGAGAATCTGATTCAGACACAACCTTTTATCCTGACTGGGTTGTTTGCCATGGAAGATGACTTTTGGTCTCTCAGGTCCTTCATAGCTGCCTACATCTTCTCCAGGGATCATTTCTGCATGGGCCTTTGAGGTTATCAGCAGGTGGAAGTTTCCCTACATTTCTGTATTGTAAAATCAACTCTTTCCCTGCTGTTCTATAAAGTTAGATTGAGGGAATAGTGTATGATTATGGTTAAAAACATGTTTGATTTGGGTTAGAAATCATTGTGCTGGATGAATAATGGTATTGGGAACCTGCTATGTGTATAAGAATATATAGGTGTAATATATGTATGAAAAAAGAAATCTAAGTATGATTTGAAGGCCAAAAGGGCATTGGGCCCTTGATTGGGATACGCAGCATTGAATTACGTTCTGCAGAGATGTCTCAGATAAATCGATATACAATGGCATAGGACCTTGTACTTTGCATGAATTAATGTAGAAGGAACATCCAGTCAAAAAAGGATAGTCGGTAGTGAAAGGTTAATAAAATAGGTACTTGCTATTTCCTGTTTTTCTGTATGCTTAAAAAAACACTGTTGAAATCTTGAGAAATGTTTGCTAATCTTGTTCTAGAATGTACTGTTCCCAACTGCCAAACTGCAGAATGTACTGCCTCACTCGGTGTCACACGAACCGCCCACTCACCCTTACACATCAGTAAACTTCCCTCCCTTCCATCTCCAAGGAATGTATGTAAGCTCTGCATAAGCTGTTCTCAGAACTCTCTGATCTATTTAAGTTAGCTGTGAGCCCCAGCAAGCTGGACGCAAAATAACCCTTTGCTGTTGCATGAGACAGTCTCTTGGTAGTCTCTTCCTCCAACACTCACCTGACCTTTACATATTGAGGTTCCACCGAGTTCCGGCAGTGGCGGATGAGAGACCCCAACGGGCTCCTCTCGGAGCAAGTAAGGCGCCTCTTTCTGGTTTCAGGTGTCATGTTAGGGCTTGGCAAAATTGCTGGCGATGAAGAGCCTGGGGTCTCTCCGACGGTGGCTGAGAGACGTGTCACAGAGACATAGGGCACCTCCCTGGGGGACCCCAAAGAGGACTCGGAGAATCAAGGAACAATTGCTTCATCGACTCAGTGATATTTTCTTTTAGATTCGGTATTGCCATCCTATCGGGTTTTGCCGGCTACGCATTCCTGGTCTCAGTGTTGGATGTCCATTGCCTGTCTTTATGGTCTTGTCTTATCTGTGTCATGTGTCTTTGCTTTTACTGTTTGTGTACCTTTCATAATGGGACAGAGCACTTCAATGCCTCTGTCCCTGACCCTTGATCACTGAACCAAAGTCCGCTTAAGGGCTCAGAATCTTTCTTTTTTTAGTAAAACGCTGGACCTGGCAGACTCTCTGTGCCTCAGAATGGCCCATCTTTGGAGTCGTATGGCCCCAAGAAAGATCTTTCTACTTCCCACTAATTTATAAATTCAGAGATATTGTCTTTCAGCCAGGGCCACATAGCCATCCTGATCAACAGCCATATATCTTAACTTTTCAGGACCTCTGCAAATCTCCTCCTCCATGGGTGAAGCCTTTCCTTGCCCATGCCTCTGCTCATACTCCTTCCCACATGATCTCTCAAACCCTCACCTCTTCCTCCTCCTCCACCCTCTGTTTTCCCTGAGTCACAAGATTTGACTCTACTGGACTCTTCCTCCTCTCCTTATCCCCTGCCCTCGTCCCCTAACACACAACACACTCTAAGTGATTCCCCTGCTGCTGACTAAGCCTCTCTACCATTGGAGGAAGCTAAGCTGGTAATAGGATCTGATAATGGACCGATGTTCATGGCCCAGGTAAGTCAGGGGTTAGCCAGGAACCTGGGGATTAATTGGAAGTTATATTGTGCTTATAGACCCCAGAGTTCAGGACAAGTAGAAAGAATGAATAGAACCATTGAAGAGACCTTAACGAAATTAAGCTTAGAGACCAGCATAAAAGATTGGACTGTGCTCCTGACTTATGCAATGTTTCATGCAAGAAAAAATCCTTCTGTTTCTTTGAGTAACCTTACCCCCTGAGAAGTTCTCTATGGTGGCCCTCGTCCAGTAAGGGTCCTAAGCCCAACTGTAAGACCTAAGGATCCTTTCCACACCCTCTTGCTTGACAGACTTAAAGCTCTTGAAAGAACTCAGTGATACCTGTGAAAATAGCTGCCCACTGCGTAACAAACTGTGTACCAGGGGATTCCACATCCATATCAAATAAGAGACTTCATGTATGTAAGATGACATCAGGTGTCATCCCTGGAACCCAGCTGTAAAGGACCATACCAGGTGCTACTTATAACACCTACAGTGGTAAAGGTATACAGAATCACTTCTTGGATCCATGCCTCTCATTTCAAGCCTGCTCCTTGTCCAGAATCTTTCTGGAAACTGGAAAAGACTGGTAACAGTTTCAAATTGTGTATTCGCCATGTGGATAAGGTTATATACTCTCCCCTTGGCCACAAGTAGTCCTAACCCTCATCAGCCTTTTAAGCAGCGATGGCTGATCACAAATCCTACTGGAAAAGTGTATAATCGATCTCACATACATCCCCCTTAGGGACCTGGTGGCCATCTCTCCACCCAGACATTTGTCAGCTGGCCATAGGTTTTTTCTATTGGGATATCCCTGATGAAGAAAATCCCACTAAAATACCATTAAATCCCTTGTGTACCATAGATAATGGAAACAAACATTATGGATGTAGGGACACGCGAGCCAGATGCAGGTTGGCTATCCTAGATTACTTGTTTGCCCGGGAAACTATCAAAGCCACAACGGCTGTGTGGGGGAAAAACCGACTTCTTCAGTATGTCATGGAGATGTGAGCATACAGAGGCTGCCTGATGGAACCCAATACTTCATCAAATTCAGTACACAGCATTGGCCATATTACCAAGTAGACAACAGAAAAAGGATGGCCCCCAGAGGGGTCTCTAGATCCTCAAATTTTGCGTGACCTTTTTAACTTCTGCAAGTGCTCAAAAGGGTGAAAGGAGATTCCCCTATGTGGAAGCCCTTTCCCTCCTTAACTCACATCCTGAACTATGCTTCTCCAATAGATTTTTATCCTCAGCCTTCTGCTCCAGACTCTCTGCTGTCACTCCCACCTCAGCAACGTGATTTCTCCCCTCCAATTACTAGATCAGAATCCCAAACCTCCACCAGTTCTCAGACAATTGCCCGCTTGTGAGGTAGCAGGTACTGAGGTACCCCTCCACCCACTCACTCCTCTCTCTTCCTGTCAGTGCCCACACCGGGTCCCACCAGGTCCTCTTTCCAGCTAACCCAAAGCTCAAACGAGCTGAGGAGAGCTCTCAGACCCTTATCCAAGATGTAATATAAATGGCCATTAAAGTTGCTTTGTCATCACTGAAAACAGGTTACTAAAATTTAAAGTCCCTCACAGGATTTTGGGATACTCACTCCCGTTTTCTGCTCTTCTCTACCTGTTCTACTGCTCAAGTTTTTTGCTAGGAAATTCCCAAACACTTTTCCAATTATTCTTTTACATCTCTCTTTTTCCTCATTCTCAGATCCTCGGAGCTTCTCTCAGCCCCACCTTCCCCGTATTCCCCCTCTGTACCAGGCCCACAGAAAAGTCTTAAATGTCCTTCTCCAGAAGTCTTCACCATGGCTGACTTTAGAACTTTCAGCATAGAGTTTCTATAAAGAGTTCAATGTAGATAAACTTTCTCTTTTTGTATTGCCCTGTTATACTTGGCCACTGGCTAAAAAACTCAGTACTTCTAAGCTAGACAACCCCTAACTAGTTTTTCACAAAATATGTGAACAAGTCCTCTGGCCTTCAGCTGGGGCTTCACAGAAATGGCCACATTTCTAAGATAAAGAAATTACCAACTGGGCTCCGTTGTAACAGCTGGCAGGGGGAAAATAAGAAAGGGAATAAAAAGCTCTCCTCCTCCCAGGTGTCCTTGAAAATTTAACTTGCCCAGAACAGAGGAAAAATCAGAAACATATACTGCTTTTTTGAACTTCTGCAGACTGTAAACTTCTGAGCCCCATCCCTTATATGTTGGGTACACAATTCTGAAACTACCTAAACTTGAGTTTCAGGGGACTAATTGATTACAACAGAAGCAATGCCCTCTGAATCCAGTTGCAACAATATAGGACTGTTTCCCTGTCTTCAGTGCTATCTTAGGTGCCTTGCCTTGTCTGTCCCTACAACAGCATAATTCTATATACTTAAACATTGTTTATGTTTTCATGAAATGGTCAACAGATGTGATTATTTTGAAATGTTGCAGATGTTTCCCAGAAAGCTCTATCATGACGCAGGTTCGTTTGAAGATCAAATAGGGGGGGCATACAACCGGTTCCACTGGGAACTTGTATCCCTCACTTTAGCCATCCTATTAGGAATAGGAGTTGCTGCACGGGTGGGCACAGGAACCACTGCCATTGTCCATGGGACACAACAAATGACCCAATTAGAAGAAGCAATAGAGCAAAACTAAGATATTAGAAACCTCCATCAGAGCTTTGCATGAATCTTTAACCTCTCTCTCTGAAGTTGTTTTAAAGAACAGTTGAGGGTTGGACCTCCTCTTCATTAGAGAAGGGGGCCTTTGTGCTGCATTGAGGGAAGGATGTTGTTTTTATGCTGACCATACTGGAGTTGTAATAAAATCTATGAGTAAATTTAAAAGACACCTTGAAGAGCATCAACAAGAGAGAGAGGCCCAAAAAGGGTGGCTTGAGTCTTGGTTCACACACTCCTCCTGGTTAACTACGTTTTTATCAACCCTGGCCGGTCCAATAATAATCCTCATATTATTGCTAACTATAAAATCCTGTTTGCTCAACCGTGTAATTTCTTTTCTCCAGGCTCAAATTGGACGAGTTAAACTTATGGTAATACCCCACTAGCAGACATAGAATGTGACACCCTCCAATGATCATTTTTATGATTAAAAGTAGCCAGAAGAAGAAGTGGGGAATTAAAGTTTAATAAAATAGGTACTTGTCACTTCTTGTTTTTCTGTATGCTTAACAAAACACTATTGAAATCTTGAGAAATGCTTGCAAATCTTGTTCCCAGAATGTTCTGTCCCCAACTGCCCAACTGCAGAATGTACTCCCTCACCCAGGTGAATGCAAACCACCCTCTCACCCTGACCCATCAATAAAATTCCCTCCCTGCCCTCTCCAGGGAAAGTATATAAGCTCTATTTAAGCTATTCTCAGGTCTATCTGCTCTATTCAAGTGATCTCTGAGCCCCAGCATGCTGGACACCCAAAAAACCCTTTGATGTTGCAAGAGATAGTCTGTTGGTGGTCTCCTCCTCTGAAGCTCGCCCCAAATTTACTTGGATGATTGAATGTAGAAGAGAACATTCAGTCAAAAACGATAGTCTGTAGCATTAGGAAGATAGTCAGTACTTTTATGAAGAAGGGTGAGTATAGGAATTGGAAAAAAATTTCTTTAGCAATAGGGTTTCGATTAGAGAGTGAATGTAAATGTCAGCACAGGTGAAGAGTCAGTCACAATGATGAACTGGGGAAAATATGTAGGAAAGCAGATATCAATAGAGACATTACAAAATCAGGCAAAGTATAAAGTGAGTGATAGGATTAGATATTTTGAACAGGGTTGAGTTTAAATATATAATCTTAGGAAGAAACAAATATGTAGTCACAATTAGGATTGACATTTGAGAGCATTAGGCAAATTTCAGGTGGATGAATATTTCTCAGAATAATCTTGTGAATAGTTGATTATAAATCCACATAATAAACATGAATGAATTTAGGGAGTGTATATAAGACACATATATTTCATATTTTGAAAAATCTGGAGAGTGTATATATATATATATATATATATATATATATATATATATATATATATATATATACAAAACACACACAGACAAAAAAGTAGCAAAATATATGTCAATCAAAATTCATTATAAAATATATATCATCCACAGATCTAAAAATATTAATTTTACTGAACATGGATTTATGTATAATGCTGTTCAACTAGCAAGCTCAACCATAGGTTGAATATCCAATTCCAACAAGTTTAGTAGGAGTGATCTCTTCTAACAATTTGTATCTGCCAAGTCAGCCACCTCACAAGAATGTACGTGTGGTACCAGGGAGGAATCTATATGTGCATATAAGAATACAGAGAAAGGGAGACAGGAATTCACATATTTGTTAACCTTAAAAATACATGGACAACTATTTCAACAATAAATTGACTAGATTCATAACTCCAACTCTGTATCATGCAAAAGAAAAGTACAACAATACACCAGGCCTACTCTGAACTGCTTGTATTTCGATTCTGTTTGGGTTATTTTTCTCCATCATATTAGAATTAGTAGTCAGAGTCTGGTCGGGTATGGGTTAGAGTCAGGGATTCAGTATTTTGAATGGAAAATAGAAAACTGAATCCAATGTTTATGCAAATATATGCTACAGAAAATTCTTCCCACTCTCCTCCAGAACAATGCCTTGACATTACCTTCGCCCCAAGTACGACACAATTAGAAGAGAAGAGTTAGAAAATCTGTGAATACCTATCAGGAATGGAAAATGCTCCAGATTTCACATCTTTGGAGGCGGTAGAGGAGTTTCCAAAAGTAAGGGACAGGGTAAACACTCCACAAATATGGAGCTCTGCTGGCCTAAAGACTTTTTGAGAATCTGCCTTTAAGGTTGGGCACTTAAAATATATGTTGTTTTCAGGAGCTTTAGCTTTATTTGTAGTGAGACAATCAAAGCTCGATCTGCATCTATGTGACCTGGAGGACATGGTTATTTATTTTTCAATAAAAATGAGGCAGCAGTGCTGAATTCTCTCTTTGTAGGTAAACTGTGGCCACTGAGGGCTAAGTGTCTTCCTGTGTGGACTGTGAAACAACTTGGTCATCCTCCAATTATCGTGGTGTTTCTTGCTGCTGCACTGGGAGTTTGGAATTTGCTTCATTAAATACAACGAGTTCAAATGGGAAACAGTGCTGAAGGGAGTTCTGTCAGCTGTGGTGTGCAGGGTCTCCAGGAGAATGCACCAACCAGGGTTCTATCCCACGTAGGTTGCCCCCTTGACAATAGCAACATGATTCTGAACATTGCCCTAAAACCTCTCCATATAAAAATATGCCTTTACGTATATGGGTCTGATGGCTGCACCATGTCAGTCTCAAGCCATTTGGAAGCCAGTGGAAGATCCACATGGCCCCACCACAGATGTTTTATCACTCACTTGCGTAACACTTCTCTAGGCCCACTACTCACTAGGCTTCTACTTACCAGCATCTCTGTTCTACACCATTTTCCTGAAACCCAGTCAATCAAGGCCCTGTCTGGTATATTCATGATCATCAACAGGACATCAAAGGTCCTCCAGTGACATCTGGTCATGGGAATTTTAAAAATTTCATGGTAATTATCTAGCAATTTTTCACGGATGAAGTTGGAGGCACTGTGGTTTGCAATTCATTCAGGAACCATTAAAGGGTTAGAAAGCTAATTTCAGGGAAAGCTCTGGAGCACTCTCACAGGCAAGGCTACCCAAAGAGTAGCCAAAAAGTCACATGAAGCGAGGCCAATTGAGGTCTATAAAGCGAGGTCCATGTGTGTTTTGAATCTCAATAATGCATGCCAAGTCTTTCAGAATAAAATCATGTAATATCCTGGCTGAGATTCGCAGTGTTCTGTGGAAAGCCAACCTGTGCCTAGATCTCAGGTTCCAATGGCAACTTCATGCCTGGCCTCCTAAAATCCCAACACAATTCATGGCAATACTTCTCTCAGGTCAGTTCCAGAACTCAGTCTATAAGGAGAATCACACCAGAGTTCAAGTCCAGGTGGACCCAGACAACTCTTCCAACCGCGACTCAAATGAAAAAAATTAAAACCAAAATACTCCCTCATGGCCCTATTCTTCTTCCATATAGACACTAATCGTAACCTCTTCCTGGAGTTTTCCATGAGTTGTGCAGCCCAAGAGAATGTCCAAAATAAGCTTCTTGCACCTCTTTTGCCTAACTTCAGGGTGGCCTGGGCACCCTTCCTGTGAATCAGGAGTGATCAAATAGGCCTGCCCTTAATACTGCTCCGCTTATCCAATTTGAGGCTCTCTGACTGTGGGGTCTAGATTCTTTATGTGAATTGGAGTCATGAGAAAAGCCAAGACAGTGTCCAAAATCAGCTCGCTTGCCCCTCATTTGCCTAAAGTCAGGGTGGCCTGGACACCGTTTCTGTGAACGAGGAGTGATCAAATAAGCCTGCCGTTAATACTTCTGTGTTTCTCCAATTTGACGCCTACTGATTTCAGGTATCAATTCTTTATGTGATTTGGAGTTATGCGAAAACCCAAGCACCTCTGCAGGGAATTGAAGAACTCATTTGACCCAAAGAATCCCTATTCTCACTTGATGGAGTTCAGGAAATTAACAGAGGAAGGCAAGAGACTTCATCCAAAATGAATGATTTTTATTTTGCCATTATGGCTTTGGACGCACACATGGGACCATTCTTTAGATCCATCAGGTGCTGAGAATCTAAGTCATAGACACAAACATGGCCAAGAGACTAATTCAGACACATACCTTCCCAAAGCAATTAAGCAAAGAGCCACAGGTGATGACATTCATTTCCATTTGAAAACTGTTTACTTCAGGCTTCACAAAGTGGTGGATTGAGGCAAAGAACTTCCTGACATTCAGTGCAAAACAACAATAAGTAAGCAAAAGGCCCAAAGCAGGGTTTCCTCCACTGAGACTTTCCTGGTCACACTGATATCTGCATTTTCTGAGATGCTCGCCATTCTCTTCAGCTATCCAGTACATGGCCATGTCACAGAGTTTGGAGGTGGTACATATTTTGGACACAAATCCATGAGCCTATTCTGGATAGTGGCCAGAATTCAGGAAGAAAACAGCAACTTAGAAAGATAGCAGGTGTTGCACATCAAAAAGACAAGCTGCACTCCATTCATATATTGGGCAGGTTGAATTATGGGAAGATTTACACTAGACAGTACACATCCATTAATGCATTCTCTTTTCCAATATCTACAACAACGGACACAGTGGGATACACAGACATAGAAACACTTGCCTTGTCAAATGACTTACTAGAAACTGTCCACTCCAAACCAAACTAACCGCCTTTCCCATCTATTCTCAGAACATGAGACAAAACAATAAACCCATACCCACTCCCACAAAGGCACCTCCTTCCCCCAATTAGGTCTGTGACTATCCAGATTGTCCTCTGACAGGTGGGCCATACTATGTTCCCCTGAAATGGTCCGTCTTCTCTAAGATCTGGTGAAATATAAGTATGAAAACAGAAATCTAGGTATGATTTGAAGCCCAGAAGGGTTTTTCCCTTGATTGGGATACTTAGCTTTGAATTATGCTCTGCAAAGTTGTCTCAGATAATTCGATATACAATGGCATAGGACCTTTTACATTGGATGATTGAATGTAGAAGAGAACATCCAATCAAAAAGGGATAGTCGGTAGGATTAGGAAGATAGTCGGTAGGTTTAGAAAGAAGAGTGATTAAAGGATTTGGACCAAAAGTTCTTTAGCAATAGGGTTTCGATTATAGAGTGAATGTAAATGTCAGCACATATGAAGTGTCAGTCACTAGGATCAACTTGGGAAAATATGTAAAAAAGCAGATATCAATAGAAACATTATGAAATCAGGCAAAGTATAAAGTGAGTGATAGGATTAGACATTTTCAACAGGGTTGAGTTTGAACATATAAATTAGGAAGAAACAAATATGTAGTCACCAATAGGATTGACAATTGACAGCATTAGGCAACCTGGACATGGATGTTTTTAGTAATCCATGTACACTTTACATTTAGGCTTTGGTACAATCATAAATGTGACCTTTACATTTTTTTGTCCAGAATATTACTTTGATTAAATGTATATGTACATCAGGTGACATGAGTATGTCTTCCACCATTTCTGCGAGCAATATATTGAAGATGTAAAATTAGAATCGGGGGTACAAAGAGGTGTACCCTGTGTCTATGAATATAGAGATAAAGCATGAATAGACCCTAATGTGAATAAATAATATAACTTTTTTCAACTTTAAAAAATGAATTGATCTAATATCTGAAAAATTAAAGGAAATCGTATATTGATATACAATCATTCATTCCAACCAGGTATATATGTAATGGAAATATTTGTGTTTTGGTTTATCATGAAGAGTGTGTGAGTTTTGCTTCAAAATGATTATGGAAATTCAAAATAATGTGTTTGGAAAGAAGTCTCATGAAAAGACCAGTCAAGAAACCCTAACAATACATGTGTTCTGAAGCAAGAAGTGATGAAAGTTGAAACAAATGCATATTAATTTGTGAACTTGTGGATGAAATGTATATCCTATGATGTGCAAAAACTGAAGAAATAATAATGTACCAGTGTCGAATACAAATGAATAAAGAATTACATATCATGTCCCATAGGAATCTACTTGCATTGATGTTAGACTGGGTCAGTTACTGTAGAATAATTAGGATTTGTATGCATCATTCCCTGAAGTTAGTTTTCAGTACTAGGAAACAAATATGTATTTCAGGTGGATGAATATTTCTGAGAATAATCTTGTGAAATGTTGATTAAAAATCTACATACATGAACATGAATGAATTTAGAGAGTGTATATTAGACACATATATTTCATATTTTGAAAAATCTGGAGAGTGTATACACACACACACACACACACAAATAAAAAACACTCACAGACATTAAAAAGTAGCAATATAAATGCTAATCGAAATTCATCAGTAAATATATATCATCCACAGATGCAAAAATGTTTATTTTACTGAACATGAGTTTATGTATAATGTTGTTCTACTAGGACGCTCCCTATAGGTTGAATTTTCAGTTCCAACAGCGTTTAGGAGGAGTGATCTCTTCTCACAATTTGTATCTGCCAAGTCAGCCACCTCACAAAAATGTACATGTGATACCTGCTAGGATTCTATATATGCATATAAATATATAATTGTGAATAAGCTAAAGAGAAAGGGAAACATGAATTCTCATATTTGTTAACTTTAAAAACACATGGAGATCTTTTTCTATTAAACATTGACCAGATTTATAACTCCTACCTTGTATAATGCAAAATGCAAGTCCAACTATACAACATGCCTCCAATGAACTGCTTGTATTTCTATAGGTTTGTGTTATTTTTCTCTATCATATTAGGATGAGTTGTCTGAGTCTAGTAGGTATGGGTTAGTGTCAGGGATTCAGTATTTCAAAAGTAAAATTGGAAATTGAATCCAATTTGTATGCAAATATATGCTGCACAAATATCCTCCCCTCTCATCCAGAACAATGCCTTGAAATTACCTTCACCCCAAGTAAGACACAGTTAGAGGAGAATAGATAGAAAATCAGTGAATACATATCTGGAATGGAAAATGCTCAGGAGTTCACAACCTTGGAGGTTGTAGAGGAGTTTCCAAAAGTAAGGGACAGGGTAAACACTCCACAAACATGGAGCTCTGCTGGCCTAAAAACTTTTAGAGCAACTGCCTCTGAGTTTGGGAACGAAAATTATGTTGTTGTTAGGAGAATTGGCTTCCTTTGTAGTGAGACCATCAAAGCTGGGTCTGCCTCTATGTGACGTGGAGGACATGGTATCTTATTTTCCAATGAACATGAGGTAGCAGTGTTGATTTTCTTCTTTTTAGGTAAACTGTGGCCTCTGGGGACTAAGTGTCTCCCCGTTGGACTGTGAAGCCATTTGGTCCTCCTCCACTTTTTGTGGGGTTTTTGCTGCTGAACTGGGAGTTTAGTATTTGCTTCATGAAATTCAAGGAGTTCAACTGAGACACAGTGCTGGAGGGAGTTCTGCCATGTGCGGTGGTTAAGAGTCTGCAGAAGAACGCACCAACCACGCTTCTATCCCTCAAAGCTTGCCACATTGCATCCTTGTCCATAGCAACCTGATTCTGAACATTGCCCTGAATCCTCTTCATATAACAAGATGCCTTTAATTACAAGGGTCTGCTGGCTGCTTCATGTAATCCACAATCCATTTGGAAGCCAATGGAAGATCCACATTGCTCCAACAGAGATGTTTTATCACACTCCTGCGCACCAAAGCTCTAGGCCCACTTCTCAGCAGGCTGCAACTTTATGGCACCTCTGTTCTACACCATTTTCATGAAAACCAGTCAAGCAAGGCACTGTCTGGTACATCCATGATCAGCAACAGGACATCCAAAGGTTCTCCAGTGCAACCTGGTCATGGGAATTTCAAAAATTTCATGGTATTTATTTAGACATTTTTCAAGGATGAAGTTGGAGGCACTGTGGGTTTCAATTCATTCAGGAACCAGTAAATGGTGAGCAAGATTATTTCAATGAAAGCTCTGGAGAACCCTCACAGGCAAGGCTTCCCAAAGAATGGCCAAAAGGTCACATTAAGCCAGGCCCATTGAGGTCTACAATATGAGGTCCATGTGTGTTTTCACTCTCAACTATGGCTGCCAAGTCTTTCGAATGAAATCATGTGATATCTTGGCTGAAATTCCCAGAGCTCTGTGGAAAGCCACTCTGGGGCTAGATCTCAGTTTCCAAGGGTGACTCTCATACATGGCCTCTTAAATCACAACACAATACATGGCAATACTTCTCTGAGATCAGTTCCTGAACTCAGTCTATAAGGGGAATCACACCAGAGTTCAAGCCCAGATAGACCTTGTTATGTCTTCCAACTGTCACACAAATATCCACAATTAAATCCAAAACACTTCCACATGGCACTCATCTTCTTCCATTTACACAATCATCATAACCTCTGGCTGGAGGTTTCCATGAGGGGTGCAGCCCAAGACAGTGTCCAATATAACCTCCCTTGTCCCTCTTTTGCCTAAAATCAGGGTGGCCAGGACATCCTTCCAGTGAACCAAGAGTGATCAAATAGGCCTGCCATTAATATGGCACTGCTTCTCCAATTTGAGGCCTACTTACTGTGTGTTTTAGATTCTTTATGTGAATTGGAGTCTCGAGAAAAACCAAGCACTTATGGGCTAGCCTCTGCAGGGTTTTGAGGAACACATTTGAACCAAATGATCACTGTTCTCACATGATGGAGAACAGGACACTTACAGAGGAAGGCGAGAGACTTCATCCACACTGACTGCTCTTTTGTCCATTTTCGTTTTGGATGCACACATGGGATCCTTCTTTAGATCCATCAGGTGCTGAGAATCTAAGCCACAGTCTCACACAGGGCCAAAAGACTGATTCAGACACATCCCTTTCCAAAGCAATTAAGCAAAGAGCCACAGGTGATGCCCTTTCATTTCCATTTGAAAACTGTTTCTTTAGGCTCTACAATGGTGTGGCCTGAGGCAAAGGCCTTCCTGACATTCAGGGCAACAGAACAATTGATGAGCAAAAGGCCCAAAGCAGGGTTTCTTCACTTAGAATTTCCTGGTCAAACTGATATCTGAGTTTTCTGAGATGCTCCCATTTCTTTCAGCTATCCAGTACATGGCCATGTCACAGAGCTTGGAGGTGGTACATATTTTGGACACAAAACCATGAGCCTATTCTAGAGAGTGGCCAGAATTCAGGAAGAAAACCGGAACTTAGGAAGATTGTTGGAGTTGTCCACCCATAAGTCAAGCCGCAGTCCATTCATAAATTGGGCAAGTTGAGTCTAGACAGAACACATCCAATGATTCATTCTCTTTTCTAATATCTAAAACCACGGACACAGTGGGATACACAGACAAAGAAACACTGGCCTTGTCAAACGACTTACCAGAAACAGTTCACTCCAAACCAAACAAACCGCCTTTCCTACCTATTCTCAGAACATGAGACAAAATCTCAAACCCACACCCACACACACAAAGGAAGCTCCTTCCCCCAAGTAGGTCTGTGACTATTGGGAGTGTCCTCTGACTGGTGGGCCAAACTATGTTCTGATGAAATCGCCTGTCCTGTGTCACATATGGTCTCCTTGGCCAAATCTGTGAAGTTGTCACTAGCCAGCGGTGAGCCACTACCTGCTTTCTCAGGAAAGGCCCCTCTTTAGAGCTTTCCTGACATTTGTTCATCCTCACCTCAGTAGGTACCAAGAAAGACTGACTCTGTCCTTGGTAAATCCAAAAAATACGACCACTGGGACTGGGACTAAGACTGGCTCTGGGTGCCTGGCTTCCCGGATTCCAAGTTCAGAGAGTTCCATCACCAAGGAAGTGAGGTGAGATTACTTCCTTCAGGAATTCTTTGAGGTCATTGCCTTGGCAACCACTTTGTCCTAACTGTTGCTTACAATACTCCTATGAGATGGAGGCTGCCCTTTCTTCCTGTGACACTTTTACAAGTTAGAATGGTATATCAACCATAGGGACCCCGGAATAGCTCTCCACACATGCCTGGTTTGGTCTATCTTCTCTACATTAACAAGAGAGAGGCTTATTCAGACACAACCCTTCATCCTGGGAAGGTTGTTTGCGATGGAAGATGACATTTGCTCTCTCAGGTCCTTCATAGCTGCCTACATCTTCTCCAGGGATCAAGTCTGCATGGACATTTGAGGTTCTCAGCAGGAGGAAGATACCCTACATTCCTGTATTGTAAGACGAACTCTGTCCCTGCTCTTCTGCAAAGTTAGATTAAGGTAAGAGTGTATGGTTAGGGTTAATAACATGTTCGATTTGGGTTACGAATCATTGCGAAGGATGATTAATAGTATTGGGAACCTGCAATATTTATAAGATTATAGAGGTGAAATATAAGTATGGAAACAGAAATCTAGGTAAGATTTGAAGCCCAGAAGGGCATTAGGCCCTTGATTGGGATACTTAGCTTATAATTACGTTCTGCACAGATGTCTCAGATAAATCGATAATCAATGGCATAGGACCTTACACCTTGGATGATTGATTTTAGAAGAGAACATCCACTCAAATTGAGATAGTCGGTGGGATTAGGAAGGTAGTCAGTATCTTTAGGAAATAGAGTGAGTATAGGATTTGGGGCAAAAGTTCTGTAGCAATAGGGTTTTTGTTATAGAGTGAATGTAAATTTCAGCACATGTGAAGAGTCAGTCACATGATGAACTGGGGAAAATATGTAAAAAGGAAAATATCAATACAGACATTATGAAATGAGGCAATTATACAGTGAGTGATAGGATTAGACATTTTCAATAGGGTTGAGATTGAATACATAATCTTAGGAAGAAACAAATATGTCATCACCAATAGGAATGACATTTGAAAGCATTAGGCAACCTGGACATTTATCGTTTTAGTAATCCATGTTCACTTTCCATTTAGGATTTGGTACAATCATAAGTGTGATCTTTGCATTTTGTGCCCAGAAAAATATTGTGATCAAATATGTATGTAGATCATATGACATGAGTATTTCTTCCACCATTACTAGGAGCAATATTTGAAGACATATAAATTGTTATTGGGGGTACAAAGTGGTGTACCCTGTGTCTTTGAATATAGAGATAATGCATGAATAGACCATACTGTGAATAAATATTATAACTGGTTCCACTTTAAATAATGGATTGAATTGATATCTGAAAATATATAGGAAATCATATATTGACATACAATCATTCACTCCAACCAGTTATATATCTAATGGTAATCTTAGGGTTATTGTTTATCATGAAGTGTGTGTGAGTTTTGTTTCAAAAGTGATTATGGAAATCGAAAATAATATGTTTGGAAAAAAGTCTCATAAAAAGAACAATCAAGAAATATGGAGGAATTCATGTGTTCTGAAGCAGGAAGTGATTGAAAGTGAAACAAGTGCCTATAAATTTTCTAAATTGTGAATGAAATATATATCCTGTTATGTGCATAAACTGATGAAATAGTAATGTACCAGTGTTGAATAAAAGTGAACGTCAAAATACACATCATGTCCAATAGGAATCTACTTGCATTGATGTTAAACTGGGTCAGTTACTGTAGAAATATTAGAATTGCATGCATTATTCACCAAAGAGAGTTTTTATTTTTATTTTTATTTATGGTTGTTCAAAACATTACATAGTTCTTGATATATCATATTTTACACTTTGATTCAAGTGGGTAATGAACTCCCATTTTTACCCTGTATACAGATTGCAGAATCACATCAGTTACACATCCATTGATTCGCATATTGCCATACTAGTGTCTGTTGTATTCTGCTGCCTTTCGTATCCTCTACTATTCCCCCTGGCCTCCCCGCCCCTCCCCACTTCTCTCTCTACTCCCTCTACTGTAATAAATTTCTCCCCCTTGTATTATTTTTCCCTTTCCCCTCAATTCCTCTTGTATGTAATTTTGTATAACCCAGAGGGTCTCCTTCCAATTCCATGCAATTTCCCTTCTCCCTCCCTTCCTCCTCTCATCCCTGTTTAATGTTAATCATCTTGTCATGCTCTTCATCCCTATCTGTTCTTAGTTACTCTCCTTATATCAAAGATGACATTTGGCATTTGTTTTATAGGAATTGTGTAGCTTCACTTAGCATAATCTAGTCTAATGCAATCCATTTCCCTGCAAATTCTATGATTTTTTATTTTTCAATGCAAAGTAATAATCCATTGTGTATAAATGCCACATTTCTTTTATCCATTTTTCTATTGAAGGGCATCTAAGTTGGTTCCACAGTCTTGCTGTTGTGAATTGTGCTGCTATGAACATCGATGTAGCAGTGTCCCTGTAGCATGCTCTTTTTAGGTCTTTAGTGAATAGACCAAGAAGGGCAATAGCTGGGTCAAATGGTGGTTCCATTCCAAGCTTTCCAAGAAATCTCCATACTGCTTTCCAAATTGGCTGCACCAATTTGCAGTCCCACCAGCAATGTACAAGTGTACCTCTTTTCCCATATCCTTGCCAGCACTTCTTGTTGTTTGACTTCATAATGGCTGCTAATCTTACTGGAGTGAGATGGTATCTTAGGGTGGTTTTGATTTGCATTTCTCTGACTGCTGGAGATGGTGAGCATTTTTTCATGTACTTGTTGATTGATTGTATGTCCTCATCTGAGAAGTGTCTGTTGAGGTCCTTGGCCCATTTGTTGATTGGGTTATTTGTTATCTTATTGTCTAATTTTTTGAGTTCTTTGTATACTCTGGATATTAGGACTCTATCTGAAGTGTGAGTAGTAAAGATTTCTTTCCAGTATGTAGGCTCCCTATTTACCTCTTATTGTTTCTTTTGCTGAGAAAAAACTTTTTTAGTTGAGTAAGTCCCATTTGTTGATTCTAGTTATTAACTCTTGTACTATAGGTGTCCTATTGAGGAATTTGGAGCCCAACCCCACAGTATGTACATCGTAACCAAATTTTTCTTCTATCAGACAGTGTGTCTCTGATTTGATATCAAGGTCCTTGATTCATTTTGAGTTAACTTTTGTGCATGGTGAGAAAAAGGGATTCAGTTTCATTTTGTTATATATGGATTTTCAGTTTTACCAACACCATTTGTTGAAGATGCTATCCTTCCTCCATTGCATGCTTTTAGCTCCTTTATCAAATATAAGATAGTTGTAGTTTTGTTGATTGGTTTCTGTGTCCTCTATTCTGTACCATTGGTCCACCTGCCTATTTTGGTACCAGTACCATGCTATTTTTGTTACTATTGCTCTGTAGTATAGTTTGAAGTCTGGTATCGCTATACCGCCTGATTCACACTTCCTGCTTAGCATTGTTTTGCAATTCTGGGTCTTTTATTTTTTCATATGAATTTCATGATTGCTTTCTCTATTTCTACAAGAAATGCCTTTGGGATTTTGATTGGCATTGGATTAAACCTATAGAGAACTTTTGGTAATATCGCCATTTTGATGATGTTAGTTCTGCCTATCCATGAACAGGGTATATTTTTACATCTTCTAAGATCTTCTATTTCTCTCTTTAGGGTTCTGTAGTTTTCATTGTATAAGACTTTCACCTCTTTTGTTAGGTTGATTCCCATTTTTTTTTTTTTAGGATATTGTGAATGGAGTGGTTGTCCTCATTTCCATTTCAGAGGATTTGTCACTGATATACAGGAATGCCTTTGATTTATGCGTGTTGATTTTATATGCTGCCACTTTGCTGAATTCATTTATTAGCTCTATTAGTTTCTTTGTAGAACCTTTTGGGTCTGCTAGGTATAGAATCATGTCATCTGCAATAGTGATAATTTAAGTTATTCTTTTCCTATTTATATGCCTTTAATTTCTTTCATCTGTCTAATTGCTCTGGCCAGTCTTTTGATAACTATATTGAACAAAAGTGGTGAGAGCAGGCATCCCTGTCTTGTTCCAGATTTTAGAGGGAATGTCTTCAATTTTTCTCCATTCAGAATGACGCTAGCCTGCGGTTTAGCATAGATTGTTTTTACAATATTGAGGAATGTTCCTGTTATTCCTAGTTTTTCGAGAGTTTTGAACATAAAGGGATGCTGTACTTTGTCGAATGCTTTTTCTGCATCTATCTAGATGATAATATGGTTTTTATTTTTAAGTCTATTGATGTGGTGAATAACACTTATTGATTTTCGTATATTGAACCCTCCTTGCATCCCAGGGATGAACCCTACTTGATCATGGTGCACATTTTTTTGATATGTTTTTTTATCTGATTTGCCAGAATTTAATTTAAGATTTTTGCATTTAGGTTCATTAGAGATATCGGTCTTTAGTCTTCTTTCTTTGAAGTGTCTATCTGGTGTAGGAATCAGGGTGATATTGGCCTCGTAGAATGAATTTGGAAGATCTCCCTCTTTTTCAATTTTCTGAAATAGCCTGAGTAATTTGTCTGCAACACAAAGGTGAATGGCATCCTGAAATTACCTGTTCTATAGCTGAATGAGCTTCGATCAGTCAAAAACAGGGATGGTGACATCAGCTCTCCAAGATAGTGGCCGCTGGCTTCCTCTGTGGTCTGACCGGTGTGGAGAACCGAATTGGACCGCATCCTTACCCATCTCAAACAAAGAATTCAGCACTTAGCACAGTGATTGCATACCTGGCAGGAGCCCACAGAATCCACACCGCTGTATATTTGCATTGCTATCTCTTCGTTTCCCAGTGCGCGCCGCAGACTCTAGCCACAGACCGATTTCCTGAATAAGCAGCATGACGCTCCATGCGGACAAATCACTCTTGTTTGAGCTCGCGTAGCTGATCCTCATGAGATGGAAATATGTCCACTAGGTTTTGGAGCACCCCAATTTTGCTGGAAATTTCTAACAAGATATATTTTAGCCGTTATAACTCGTCATTCTCCCGCACAGTGACGCGGTACATGGGGGTGATGCACTCCCTTCACCACCATCATATGATCCCCCGAAGTTAGTTTTCAGTACTAAGAAACAAATATGTATTTAAGGTGGATGAATATTTCTGAGAATATTCTTGTGAAAACATGATTATAAATGCACATACATGAATATGAATGAATTTAGGGAGTGTATAATAAGAAAAATATACTTCATATTTTGAAAAATCTGGAGAGTGAATATATATATATATATATATATATATATATATATATATATATACACTCACAGACATTAAAAAGTAGCATTATGTATGCCAATCGAAATTCACATGAAATAATATATCATCCACAGATCCAAAAATATTCATTTTAATGAACATGGATTTATGTTGTTCAACTAAGAAGCTCACTCATATGTTGTATTTTCAGTTCCAACAGCGTTTAGTAGGAGTGATCTCTTCTCACAATTTGCAGCTGCCAAGCCAGCCACCTCACAAAATGTACGAGTGATACCAGGTAGAATTCTAAATGTGCATATGAAAATACATGTGATGAATAGGCTACAGAGAAAGGGAGACAGTTATTCACATATTTGTTAACTTTTAAAACACATGTAGAACTATTTCAATTAAAATTCGCTAGATTTATAACACCTACCATTTTTCATACGAAAGGCAAGTCCAACTATACACCATGCCTCCTGTGAACCTCTTGTATTTCTATTCTGTTTGGGTTATTTTTCTCCACCATATTAGAATTAGAAGTCAAAGTCTAGTAGGGTATGTGTTAGTGTCAGGGATTCAGTATTTTGAATGGAAAATTGGAAAATGTATCCAATGTGTATGCAAATATGTGCTACACAAAAAATTCCCACTCTCATTCAGCACAATGCCTTGACATTACCTTCGCCCCACATAAGACACAATTAGAGGAGAAGAGTTAGAAAATCTGTGAATACATATGTGGAATGAAAAAATGCTCAGGAGTTCACAAATTTGCAGGTGGTAGAGGAGTTTCCAAAAGTAAGGGACAGGGTAAAAACTCCACAAACATGAAGTTCTGCCAGCCTAACATCTGGAGAAACTGCCTCTGAGGTTGGGCAATGAAATATATGCTGTTGTCAGGAGCATTAGTTTCATTTGTTGTGAGACCATCATAGCTGAGTCTTCATCTATGTGATCTGGATGACATGGATTCTTATTTTCCAATGAACATGAGGCAGCAGTGCTGAATTTTCTATTTGTAGGTAACCTGTGGCCACTGGGGTCTAAATGTCTCCCCTTGTGGACTGTAATTCCATTTGGTCATCCTCCACTATTCGTGGTATTTCTTGCTGCTGAACTGGGAGTTTGGTATTTGCTTCATGAAATACAAGGAGTTCAACTGGGACACAGTGCTGAAGTGAGTTCTGTCAAGTGTGGTGGGTCAGGTTCGTCAGGAGAATGCACCAACCAGGCTTCTATCCCACATAGCTTGCCCCATTTTCCATAGCAACCTGATTCTGAACATTGCCCTAAAACCTCTCCATATAACAATATGCTTTTACATATAAGGGTCTACTGGCTGCAAAATGTCAGTCACAATCCATTTGGAAGCCAATGGCAGATTCACATGCCCCCACCACAGATGTTTTATTACACACCTGCCATCCACTACTCTAGTACAACTACTCAGCAGGATCCAACTTACTGGCATCTCTGTTAAACACCATTTTCATAAAACCCAGTCAATCAAGGCACTGTCTTGTATACTCATGATCAGCAACAGGACATTCAAATGTTCTCCAGAGCTACCCGGTGATGGGAATTTCAAAAATTTCATGGTATTGATCTAGCCAATTTTCAAGGATGAAGTTGGAGGCACTGTGGATTTCAATTCACTCAGAAACCATTAAATGGTGAGGAAGCTCATTTCAATGAAAACTCTGGAGAATTCTTACAGGCAAGGCTTCCAAAAGTGCCCAAAAGTCAGATTAAGCCAGGCCCATTGAGGTCTACAATGTATGTTCCATGTGTGTTTTGACTCTCAAATATGGCTGCCAAGTCTTTAAGAATAATATCATGTGATATCCTGGCTGAGATTCCCTGAGCTCTGTGGAAAGTCACCTTGGGCCTAGATGTCACTTTCCAAGGACAACTCTCATGCATGGCCATCTAAAATTCCAACACAATTCCTGGCAATAATTCTCTGAGATCAGTAAAAGAACTCAGTCTCTAAGGGGAATCACACCAGAGTGCAAGCCTAGGTGGACCCAGTGATCTCTTCCAACCGCCAGACATATGTCCACAATTAAAACCAAACACTCTCACATGGCCCTCATCTTCTTCCATATAGACACTCATCATATCCTCTGGCTGGAGGTTTCCATAAGGGACGCAGCCCACGACAGTGTCTAAAATAAGCTCCCTGCCCCTCATTTGCCTAAAGTCAGGGTGGCCTGGACTCTCTTCCTGTGAACCAGTAGTGATCAAATAGGCCTGCCTTTAATATTGCTTGGCTTCTCCAACTTGAGGCCTTCTAGCTTTGGGGTTTAGATTCTTTAAGTGAATTGGAGTCATAAAAATCAAGCACCTATGGCCTAGCCTCTGCAGGGCTTTGAAGAACTCATTTGACCCAAAGGATCCCTATTCTCACTTGATGAATATCAGGAACCTACCAGAGAAAGGCAAGAGAGTTCATCAACAATATCTGATCTTTTTGCCATTTTGGTTTTGGATGCACGCATGGGATCTATCTTTAGATCCATCAGGTGCTGAGAATCTAAGCCACAGCCTCACACAGGGCCAACAGGCTGATTCAGACATATCCCAATCCTAAGCAATTAAGCAAAGAGCCACAGGTGATGCCCTTTCATTTCCATTTGAAAACTCTTTTCTTCAGGCTTCACAAAGTGGTGGCTTGAGGCAAAAAACTTCCTGACATTCAACAGAACAATAGGTAAGCAGAAGGACCAAAGCAGGGTTTCTCCACTGAGACTTTCCTGGTCAACAGATAGCCATTTCCTTCAGCTTCCAGTACATAACAATGTCACAGATCTTGGAGGCGGTACAAATCTTGGACACAAAACCATGATACTATTCTGGAGAGTCGCCAGAATTGAGAGAGAAAACAGAAAATTAGGAAGCTTGTAGGTGTTGCCCATCCATAAGGCAAGCCAGAGTCCACTCATGAATTGGGCAGGATGAATTCTGGGAAGCTTTCTACTAGACAGAACACATCCATTGATGCATTGTCTTTTCTAATGTCTACAACAATGGACTCAGTGGGATACACACACACATAGGAACACTCGCCTTGTCAAAGGACTTAATACAAATATTCCACTCCATACCAAACAAACCGCCTTTCCTACCTATCCGCAGAACATGAGACAAAACCACAAACTCACACCCACACCCACAAAGGCACCTCCTTCCCCCTAGTAGGTCTGTGACTCCCCGGAGTATCCTCTGACTAGTGAGCCATACTGTGTTCCTCCAAAATGACCTCTCCTGTCTCAGATCATGTCTGCTTGGCCAACTCTGTGAAGTTCTCAAGAGCCAGCGGTGAGGCACTACCTGCCTTCTCAGGAAAAGCCCCTCTTCAGAGGTTTCCTGGCATTTGGCCTTCCTCACATCTGTAGGTACCAAGAAAGACTGACTCTGTCCTTGGTAAATCCAAACATGTCAGACCACTGGGACTAGGACAGAGACTGTCTCTGGGTGCCTGGATTCCTGGATTTCAAGTTCAGAGAGTTCCATCACCAAAGAAGTGAGGTGAGATCACTTCCTTCAGGATCTGAATTATGTCACTGCCTTGGCAACCACTTTGTCCTAACAGTTGCTTCCAAAATACTATGAGGTGGAGGCTGCCCTGATTTTCATGGGACACTTTCTCTAGTTAGAATGTTATATCAACCGTAAGCACCCGGGAACAGCTTCCACACAGGACTGGTTTGGTCCATGTTCTATACATTAAGAAGAGAGAGATTGATTCAGACACAACCCTTCATCCTGACCAGGATGATTGCCATGGAAGATGACTTTTGCTTTCTGAGGTAATTCATAGCTGCCTTCATCTTCACCAGGGATCACTTCTGCATGAACATTTGAGTTTCTCAGCAGGTGAACATCCCCTAGATTCCTGTAGTTTAATACACACACTGTTCCTGCTCTCCTGCAAAGTTAGTGTATGGTTAGGGTTAATAATATGTTCGATTTGGGTTAGGAATCATTCTGCAGGATGAATAATGAGATTGGGAACCTGCGATATTTATAAGAATATATAGGTGAAATATATGTATGAAAACGGGAATCTAAGAAGGATTTGAAGCCCAGACTGGCATTGAGCCCTTGATTTGGATACTTAGTGTTGAATTATGTTCTGTACAATTGTCTCAGTTAAATCGAAATACAGTGGCATAGGACCTTGTACCTTGGATGATTGAATGTAGAAGAGAACATCCAGTCAAAAAGGAATAGTCAGTAGGATTAGGAAGATAGTCAGTAGGTTTAGGAAGAAGAGTGAGTATATGATTTGGAATAAAAAGCTTCTTTAGCAATAGGGTTTCATTGGGAGAGTGAATGTAAATGTCAGCACATGTGAAGAGTTAGTCACAATGATGAACTGGGGAAAATGTGTAGGAAAGCAGGTGTCAATAGAGACATTACGAAATCAGGCAAAGTATAAAGTGAGTGATAGGATTAGACATTTTCAACAGGGTTGAGTTTGAATACATAATCATAGGAAAAAACAAATATGTCGTCACGAATGGGAATGACATTTGAGGGCATTAGGCAACCTGGACATGGATGTTATTAGTTATCCACGTTCACTTTCCTTTTAGGCTTTTGTACAATCATAAGTGTTACATTTTTATGTTTTTTTTTTTGTTCAGAATATTACTGTGAAAAAATGTATATGTAGATCAGGTGACATGAGTATTTCTTTCACCATTTTTGGGGGCAATATTTTGAAGACGTATACATTAGTATTAGGGGTACAAAGAGGTGTACCCTGTGTCTATTAATATAGAGATAATGCATGAATAGACCATACTATGAATAAATAACGAAACTGATTCCACTTTAAATAATGGATTGAATTGATATGTGAAAATATATAAGAAATCTTATATTGATATACAATCATTCATTCCAACCAGTTATATATCTAATGGTAATATTAGGATTATGGTTTATGAAGAATGGTGTTTGAGTTTTGCTTTATACGTGATGATGTTAAACAAAAATAATGTGTTTGGAAAGAAGTCTCATGAAAAGACCAGTCAAGAAACATGGAGGGATACATGTGTTCTGAATCAGGAAGTGATTGATCGTGAAACAAATGCCTATAAATTTTCTAATTTGTGACAGAAATATATATCCCATGATTTGCATAAACTGAAGACATAGTAACGTACAAGTGTTGAATAAAAATGAAAGTCAAAATACACATCATGTCCCCTAGAAATCAACTTGCATTGATTTTAAACTGGCTAAGTAACTGTAGAAATATTAGGGTTTGTATGCACCATTCACTGAATTTAGTTTTCAGTACTAGGAAACAATATGTATTTCAGGTGGATGATTATTTCTGAAAATAATCTTGTGGAAAGTTGATTATAAATCCACAGATATGAATATGAATGAATTTAGGGAGTGCATAATAAGACACATATATTTCATATTTTGAAAAATCTAAAGAGTATATATATATACACACACACGCAAAAGCACAGATATTAAAAAGTAGCAATACAGGAGATCCATTATGAAGGCAGGCATGGAGAAATCAAGTCTCTGATCTCTTCAGCTACGCGGGCATAGGGAGTCGTAAACTGTCTAAATGCTGTCTGCTCAGAATCACTAGGCAATATTGACCTGTTGTGAATCTGGGGTGAACAGTCTGGGCCCCTCAGAACACACACAAAGCCCGGATTGGCTGCATTCAAGCTTAGATTCGTCTGGTTTTTGTGACTCAGCACTAACATTCCCACTGAAATAACTGGTCGGGCTTTCTGAATTGAGAGTTAAAAGCCAACTGAGCCTTCATAGGCAGTGGCCACAGGATTGAAATGGGGCTTGGGAGAGATAGTCAGGACCCACCTGTTGCATTGGTCACCCAGCAAAGGGAACGAACGGTCACCATTTGAATGGGATACCACCATGGCAGAGAACTGACGTCACAGGCGGAGGAGATAACTTCTTTGAAACCAGCGCGACAAGTGTGTAATCCCATTGCCATATCTCTCAACAACGCAGGGAAACCTCAAGGGCCCTTCCCACCTCTGCCGTAATGGCCCCTCCCAGCTCTCCAAGGAGCGCGATACCCAGACCTAGGGAATCAAGATTGGCTCGGGACTCGCGGCGTGGAATTCCCTGCTACCGCTCCCACCAGTGCTGACAATTGAGGTCTCTTACACCACCTACCGGGGCCATGGCTCCTGAAGGGCAAGCAAATTCGCTGGAGGTTCTCAGCCCCATGCTCTACGAACTTATTGTCTGAGGAAGGCAAACAAGGAGAGTGTGCCCAGGCGTTCATGGAAACAGGGCTACCAGGAGCAGAGGCCTGGTTTGTAACCAGTATTGTGGTGAGCATCACAGGTGAGTGGGGCCTGGCTTGAGGAAGCACAAGAGAAAGCCCTAGGCACTCAGAATTGGAGACCCGCCCAGTCTGGGAGGAAGAGCTGCTGCACAGTGATTGGTTCTCACTTTTTGAGAGGAGAAGCTTGGCCCAGTGCGCACAGCTCCACCTACTGGAAGAGAAGTTATTTGAACTCTAGGACTGCATGTATTATTATTATTTTTTATTTGTTTTTTTTTCTTTCATTTTCATTTTTGTTATTGTTGTTCTTTAACTTTTTTAAATGTTTTTATTTTTTAATTTTTTTATTTTATTATTATTATTATTATTTTAAATTTTAATTTTCAATTTTTTAATCATCATCATTACTTAAAACTTTCTTTCTTTATTTTCTATTTTTTTCTTTTGTCTTTTCATTTCTTTTCATTTTTCTTATTCCCCCTTCCTTGAATTCTACCTGCCTACTCTCATTCTCTTTAGTGACTTCTCCCTTCCCTTCTAATATCTTTCCTCCCAAGCATCAAATGAATTTATAAGAGTAAGCAGTAACTCAGTAGTCAAACAGAAGAAGAAGTAACATGAGCAGCATATAAAAACAAAGAAGAAAAGGATTACGAACAATGAAGGACAGCCTAAATATTCAAGAGCACCTAGAGTCATGAGAAAAATGGTCATATAAAGAACTCAAGTAATACCTTAGACAGATGGAATGGAACCTTAAAGAGGATACGAGACAGGAAAAACAAACAGTGATAAAACGCATTGAAAATGAATTACATAAACAGATAAAATGAGAAATTAAGCATCTTTATCAGGAGATAGAGATTATTAGAAAAATCAAACAATAATTCTAGAAATCAAGGAAATGATAAACCAAATTAAAAACTCAATTGAGAGTATCACTAACAGAGTAGAGCAAGTAGAAGACAGAATGTCAGATAATGAAGACAAAATATATCATCTTGAAAAAAGTCTAGCCAACAAAGAAATGCTGTAAAAAATTATGAGAAAACATTCAAGAGATATGGGATAACATAAAAAAAAAACAAACTAATGAGTCATATGGATAGAGGAAGGTACAGAGATTAAAACCAAGGGAATGAGAAACCTGGTGAATGAAATAATTACAGAAAACTTTCCAGAAATAAAAATGGAAACGGATAAACAAATTGTAGATGCTTACAGGACACCGAGCACACAAAATCACAGTAGACCAATGCCAAGACACATTGTTATAAAGATATCCAATATACAGAACAAAGAGAAAATATTAAAAGCTACCAGAGAAAGGAGGCAGATTACAATCATTACAATCAGGGGTAAACCAAAAAGTTTAACAATGGATTTTTCATCATAGACGCTGGAAGTGAGAAGATCCTGGAACAACGTACTTCAAACACTGAAAGACAATGGATGCCAACCAAGAATTATGTATCCAGCAAAATTAAGCTTAAGATAAGACAATGAGATAAAAATATTTCATGATAAACAAAAGCTAAAAGAATTTCAGCCAGATAACCAGCATTGCAAAGCATCTTGAGCAAAACACTACACGAGGAAGAAATGAAAATCAACAACGAAAACCATCAGTGAGAAGTGCCTCAGTAATGACAGAGGGAAGGGGAAAAGCAAATCATGGAGAATCAAACTAATTAAAAAATATATATATAAAAACATGGGTGGCAGTACAAACCATATATCAATAGTAACTCTAAATGATAATGGCTTAAACTCTCGAATAAAGTGACATTGGCTTGTAACTTGAAATAAAAAAAAAAAATCCAACAATATGTTGCCTCCAAGGGACACATCTGAATGGAAAAGAAATACACAGGCTGAAGGTGAAAGATTGGGAAAATTTATACCATGCACACGGTCCTCGAAAGCAAGCAGGGGTGGCCATCCTCCTATCGAATAAAATCGACCTCAAGACTAATTTAATCAAAGGGATAAGGAAGGACTTTATATATTGTTAAAAGAAACCATTCACCGACAAGACATAACAATTATCAATATTCACGCAGCAAATAATGGTGCTGCGACGTTCATAAAACAATTTATCCTCAAGTTCAAGAATCAAATAGACCACAATACAATAATTATGGGTGACTTCAACTCACCTCTCTAACCATTGGACAGATCCTCCAAACAAAAGTTGAATAAAGAAACTATAGAACTCAATATCACAATCAATACCCTATACTTAACTGACATATATAGAATATATCAACCATCATCAAGTGGATATACTTTTTTCTCACCAGCACATGGATCCTTCTCAAAAATAGACCATATGTTATGCCATAGGGCAACCCTCAGTAAATATAAAGGGGTGGAGATAATACCATGAATTTTTTGTGATCATAATGGAATGAACCTGGAAACCAATGATAAAGAAGGAAGAAAAAATCATACATCACATGCAAAATGAAGAATATGTTACTGAATGATCAATGGGTTACAGAAGACATAAAGGAGGAAATCAAAAAATTCTTAGAGATAAATGAAAATACAGACACAACATATCAGATTCTATAGGACACAATGAAAAGAAGTTTTAAGAGGTAAATTCATCGCCTGGAGGTCATTCCTCAAAATAGAAAAACAAACAAACAAACAAATGAGCTCACACTTCATCTCAAAGCCCTAGAAGAAGAAGAGCAAAACAACAGAAAATGTAGCAGAAGGAAAGAAATAATTAAAATCATAGCGAAATTGAAACAAAAGAAACTATTGAAAAAATTAACAAAACTAATAGGGGTTCTTCAAAAAGATAAATAAGATCGACAGACTCTTAGCCATGCTAACGAAGAGAAGAAGAGAGAGAACTCAAATTACTAACATACGGGATGAAAAAGGCAATATCACAACAGATGCTACATAAATACAGAAGAAAATTAGAAATTATTTTGAAAAACTGTATTCCAATAAAATAGAAAATAGTGAAGACATCGATAAATTTCTTAAGTCATATGATTTGACCAGACTGAGTCAGGAGGAAACACACAATTTAAACTGACCAATATCAATGGATGAAGTAGAAGAAGCAATCAAAAGACTACCAACCAAGAAAAGCCCAGGAACGGATGGGTATACAGCAGAGTTTTACAAAACCTTTAAAGAAGAATTAATACCAATACTTTTCAAGTTATTCAGGAAATAGAAAAACTGGAAGCTCTGCCAAATTCATTCTATGAGGCCAACATCACCCAGATTCTGAAACCAGACAAAGACACCTCAAAGAAAGAAAACTACAGACCAATATCTCTGATGAACCTAGGTGCAAAAATCCTCATTAAAATTCTGGCGAATTGAATACAAAGGCACATCAAAAAAATTGTGCACCATGATCAACTTGAATTCATCCCTGGGATGCAAGGAGGCTTCAATATATGGAAATCAATAAATGTTATTCACAACATCAATAGACTTAAAGATAAGAACCATATGATCATCTTGATAGATGCAGAAAAACCATTCAACAAAGTAGAGCATTCCTTTATGTTCAAAACATTTTAAAAACTAGGGATAACAGGAACTTACCTCGACATTGTAAAAGATAACTATGTTAAGCCTCAGGCTAGCATCATTCTGAATGGAGAAAAATTGAAGGCATTCACTTTAAAATCTGGAACAAGGCAGAGATATCCTCTATCACCACTTCTATTCAATATAGTTCTCGAAAAACTGGCCAGAGCAATTAGAGAGATGAAAGACATTAAAAGCATAAAAATGGGAAAAGAAGAACTTAAATTATCACTATTTGTAGATGACATGATTCTATACATAGAAGACCCAAAAGGGTCTACAGAAAAAACTACTAGAACTAATAAATGAATGCAGCAATGTGGCAGGATATAAAATCAACATGCATAAATCAAAGGCATTTCTGTATATCAGCGACAAAACTTCTGAAACAAAAATGAGTCAAAACACTGCATTCCCAATTTCCTCAAAATAATTAAATACTTGGGAATCAACCTAACAAAAGAGGTGAAAGATTTATATAATGCAAACTACAGAACCCTAAAAAGAGAAATAGAATAAGATCTTAGAAGATGGAAAAATATACCCTGTTCATGGATAGGCAGAACTAACATCATCAAAATTGCTATATTACCAAAAGTTCTCTATAGGTTTAATACAATGCCAATCAAAATCCCAAAGGATTTTTTTTTGTAGAAATAGATAAAGCAATCATGAAATTCAAATGGAAAAATAAAAGACCCAGAATAGCAAAAGCAATTCTAAGCAGGAAGTGTGAATCAGGCAGTATAGTGATACCAGATTTCAAACTATATTACAGAGCATTCATAACAAAAACAGCATGGTACTGGTACCAAAACAGGCGGGTGGATCAATGGTACAGAATGGAGGACACAGAGACTAATCAAAAAATCTACAACTGTCTTATATTTGATAAAGGAGCTAATGGCCTGCAATGGAGGAAGGATAGCATCTTCATCAAATAGAGTTGGTTAACTGGAAATCCATATGCAACAAAATGAAACTGAATCCCCTCCTCTCGCCATGCACAAAAGTTAACTCAATGTGGATCAAGGAGCTAGATTCAAATCAGAGTCTCTGCGTCTGATAGAATAAAAAGTTGGCTCCTATCTACATATTGTGTGGTCAGGCTCCAAATTCCTTAATAGGACACCCATAGAATAAGAGTTAATAATAAGAATCAACAAATGGGACTTACTTAAACTGATTTTTTTTTCTTAAAGAGAGAAACAATAAGAGAGGTAAATATGGAGCCTACATCATGGGAACAAATTTTTAGTCCTCACCCTTCACATGGAGCCCTAATATCCAGAGTATACAAAGTATACAAAGAACTCAGAAAATTAGACAATAAGATAACCAATAACCCAATGGGCCAAGGACCTGAACAGAAACTTCTCAGAGGAGGACATAGAATCAATTAACAAGTACATGAAAAAATGCTCTCCATTTCTAGCAGTAAGAGAAATGCAAATAAAAACCACCCTAAAATACCATCTCAATCCAGTGAGATTGGCAGCCATAATGAAGTCAAACAACAACAAGTGCTGGCGAGGATGTGGGGAAAAGGGTACTCTTGTACATTGCTGGTGGGACTGAAAACTGGTGCGGCCAATTTGAAAAGCAGTATGGAGATTCCTGGGAAATCTGGGAATGGAAGCACCATTTGATCCAGCTATTGCCCTTCTCGGACTATTCCCTGAAGACCTTAAAAGAGCGTACTACATGGATACTGCCACATCGATTTTCATAGCAGCACAATTCACAATTGCTACACTGTGGAACCAACCCAGATGCCCTTCAATAGATGAATGGATAAAAAAATGTGACTTTTATATACTATGGAGAATTATGCAGCACTAAAAAATGACCAAATCTTGGAATTTGCAGGGAAATGCATGGCACTGAGCAGATTATGGTTAGTGAAGCTAGCCAATCCCTAAAAAACAAATGCCAAATGTCTTGTTTGATATAATGAGAGCACCTAAGAACAGAGCAGGGAGGAAGAGCATGAAGAAAAGATTAACATTAAGCAGAAACATGAGGTGGGATGGAAAGGGAGAGAAGAGGGAAATTGCATGGTAATGGAGAGAGACACTTATTGTTACACAAAATTACATATAAGAGGTTGTGGGAAAATAAACAAGGAGAGAAATGATTTAGAGTAGGTATGGTAGAGAGAGAAGATGGGAAGATAGGGGAGTGGGGATAGTAGAGTATAGGAAAGGTAGCAGAATACAGCAGTAACTAATAGGGCATTATGTAAAAATATGGATGTGTAACTAATGTGATTCTGCAATCTGTATTTGGAGTAAAAATGGGAGTTCATAACCCACTTGAATCTAATGTATGAAATATGATATGTCAAGAGCTTTGTAATGTTTTGAGCAACCAATAAAAGAAAAAAAAAGTAGCAATATATATGCCAATAGAAATTCATCATGAAATGTATATAATCCACAGATCGAAAAATATTCATTTTACTGAACATGGATTCATGTATAATGTTTTTCAACTAGGAAGCTCACCCATAGGTTGAATTTTCAGTTCCAACAGCGTTTAGGAGGAGTGATCTCTTCTCTCAATTTGCATCTACCAATTCAGCCACCTCACAAGTGTATACGAGTGATATCAGGTAGAATTCTATATGTGCATATAAACATACATGTGCTGAATAGGCTACAGAGAAAGGGAGATAGGGATTCACATATTTGCTAATTTTAAAAACACATGTAGAACTATTTCAACAAAAAATTGACTAGACTTATAACTCCTACATTATATAATGCAAAAGGCAATTCCAACTATACACCATGCGTCCTTTGAACTGCTTGTGTTTCTTCTCTTTTTGGCTTATTTTTCACCATCATATTAGGATTATTAGTCAGAGACTAGTAGGGTATGGGTTATAGTGTCAGGGATTCAGTATTTCAAATGGAAATTGAAAAATGAATCCAATGTGTATGTAAATATGTGCTACACAAAAATCTTCCCACTCACATCCAGAACAATGCCTTGACATTACCTACGCCCCAAGTAAAACACAATTAGAGTAGAAAAGTGTGAAAATCTATGAATACAAATATGGAATGGAATATGCTCGGGAGTTCACAACCTTGGAGGTGGTAGAGGAGTTTCCAAAAGTAAAGGACAGGGTAAACACTCCACAAACAAGGAACTCTGCTGGCCTAAGAATTCTTGGGAAACGGCTTCTGAGGTTGGGCACTTGAAATATATGTTGTTGTCATGAGCTTTAGCTTCCTTTGTAGTGAGACCATCAAAGCTGGGTCTGCATCTATGTGACCGAAAGACATGGTTTCTTATATTCCAATGAACATGAGGCAGCAGTGCTCAATTCTCTCTTTGTAGCTAAACTGTGTCCATTGGAAGCTAAGTGTCTCCCGGTGGGGACTGTGAAGACATTTGGTCATCCTCCACTTTTCGTGGTATTTCTTGCTTCTGCACTGGGAATTTGGTATTTGCTTCACAAAACATAAAAAGTTCATCTGGGATACAGTGCTGGAGGGAGTTCTGTCACATGTGGTGGGTCAGGGTCTGCAGGAGAATGCACCAACCAGGCTTCTATCCCACATAGCTTGCACCAATAACCATAGCAACCTGATTCTGAATATTGCCCTGAAAACTCTCCATTTAACAAGATGCCTTTACATATAAGGGTCTGATGTCTGCACTATATCAGTCACAAAAAATTTGGAAGCCAATGGCAGATTCACATGGCCCCAACATGATGTTTTATCACACACCTGCCCACCACTGCTCTAGCCCCCCTACTCAGCAGGCTCCAAATTACTGGCTTCTCTTGTTCTACACCATTTTAATGAAACCCAGTCAAAAACAAGGCACTGTCTGGTATACACATGATCAGCAACAGGACATCAAAAGTTTCTGCAGTGCCACCTGGACATGGGAATTTCAAAAATTTCATGGTATTTATCTAGCAATTTTTCAAGGGTGAAGTTAGAGGCACTGTGGGTTTCAATTCATTCAGGAACCATTAAGAGTTGAGAAAGTTCATTTCAATGAAAGCTCTGGAGAACTCTCACAGTCAATGCTTCTCAAACAGTTGCCAAAAGGTCTCCTAAAGCCAGGCCAATTGACATCTACAATGTGAGGTCCATGTGTGTTTTGACTCTCAAATATGGCTGCTAAATCTTTCAGAATAAAATCATGTGATATCCTGGCTGAGATTCTCAGGCCTCTGTGGAAACCACCCTGGGCCTAGATCTCAGTTTCCAAGAGTGAGTCTCATGCGTGGCCTCCTAAAATCCCAACACAATTCATGGCAATACTTCTCTGAGGTCAGTTTCAGAACTCAGTCTCTAAGGGGAATCACACCAGAGTTCAAGCCCAGGTGGCCCCATCATCCCTTCCATCCGCCAAAAAATGACCACAATTAAAATCAAAACACTACCACAGGGCCATCATCTTCTTCCATGTAGACACTCATCATAACCTCTAGCTGGAGGTTTCTATGAGCCCAAGGTAGTGTCCGAATAAGCTCACTTGCCCCTCATTTGCCTAAAATCATGATGGCCTGGACACTCTTCCTGTGAACCAGGAATGATCAAATATTCCTGCTGTTAAAGTGTTCCACTTCTCCAATTTGAGGCCTACTGGCTGTAGGGTATAGATTCTTTATGTGATTTGGAGTCATGAGAAAACCCAAGCAAATATGGGCTAGCCTCTGCAGGGATTTCAAGAACTCATTTGACCCAAAGGATCCCTATTCTCACTTGATGGAGGTCAGGAACCTAAAACAAGAGGGCAAAAATATTCACCCACAATGACTGCTCTTTTGGCCATTTTAGTTTTGGAAACACATGGGATCTTTCTTTAGATCCATCAGGTGCTGAGAATCTAAGCCACAACCTCATACAAGGACAAGAGGCTGATTCAGACACATCCCAATCCAAAAAAATTAAGCAAAGAGCCACTGGTGATGTCCATACATTTCCATATGAAAACAGTTTTCTTCAGGCTACACAAAGGGGTGGCCTGAGGCAAAGACCTTCCTGACATTCAGGGTAATAGAAATAGAAGTAAGCAAATGGCCCAAAGAAGGGTTTCTCCACTGAGACTTTACTGGTCACACTGAAATCTGAGTTTTCTTAGATGCTCCCATTCCCTTCAGCTATCCAGTACATGGCCATGTCACAGAACCTTGTGGTGTTACATATTTGGGAAACAAAACCATGAGTCTATTCTGGAGAGTGGCCAGAATTCACGAAGAAAACAGGAACTTTAGAAGATAATAGATGTTGCCCATCCATAAGGCAAGCTGCAGTCCATTCATTAATTGGGCAGTATGAATGCGGGGAAGCTTTCAACTAGAGACAACACATCCATTGATGCATTCTCTTTTCTAATGTCTACAACCACGGATACAGTGGGATACACAGACTTAGAAACACTCACCATGTCAAACGACTTACTAGAAACAGTCCACTCCAAACCAAACAAACCACCTTTCCTACCTATTCTCAGAACATGAGAAAAAACCACAAACTCACACCTACAACGGCAAAGGCACTTCCTTCCCCCAAATAGGTCTGTGACTATCCGGAGTGTCTTCTGACTGGTGGGCCATATTATGTTCCCCCAAAATGGCCTGTCCTGTTTCAGATCTGGTCTCCTTGGCCAACTCTGTGAAGTTGTCAGGAGCCAAAGGTGAGCCACTACCTGCTTACTCAGGAAAGGCCCCTCTTCAGAGCTCTGCTGGCATTTGGCCATCCTCACATCAGTGGGTACCAAGAAAGACTGACTATGTCTTTGGGAAAAGCAAACAAGTTAGCCCACTGGAACTGGGAGTGGGACTGGCTCTGCGTGCCTTCCTTCCTGGATCCCAGGTTCAGAGAATTCCATCACCAAGGAAGTGAAGTGAGGTCACTTCTTTCAGGAACAGAATATGCTCACTGCCTTGGTAACCACTTTGTGCTAACAGTTGCTTCCAGGGTTCCCATGAGATGGAGGCTGCCCCAACATCCTGGGACACATTCAGAAGTTAGAATGGTATATCAACCATAGGCACCAGGGAACAGCTCTCCACAGAGGCCTGGTTCAGTCCATCTTCTCTTTATTAAGAAGAGAGAGGCTGATTCAGACCATCAATTAATCCTGACCAGGTTGTTTGCCATGGAAGATGACTATTGCTCTCTCAGGTCCTACATAGCTGCCTATATCTTCTGCAAGGATCATTTCTCCATGGATCTTTGATGTTCTCAGCAGGTGGAAGATCATCTACATTCCTATATTGTAAGACCCACACTGTCCCTGCTCTTAAGTAAGTTATACTGAGGTAACAGTGTATGGTTAGGGTTAATAACTTGTTCAATTTGGGTTACAAATAATTCTGCGGGATGAATAATGGTATTGGCAAAATGCGATGTTTACAAGAGTATATATGTGAAACATAAGTATGAAAGCAGAAATCTAGGTAAGATTTGAAGCCCAGAAGGGCATTGGGGACTTGAGTGGGATACTTAGCTTTGAGTAATGTGCAGCACAGATGTCTCAGATAAATCAATATACACTGGCATCGTACCTTGTACCTTGGATATTGAATGTTGAAGAGAACATCCAGTCAAAAACCGATAGTCGGCAGGATTAGGAAGGTAGTTGGTAGGTTTAGAAAAAAGAGTGAGTATAGGATTTGGACCAAAAGTTCTTTAGCAATAGAATTTAGTGTAGAGAGTGTATGTAAATGTAAGCACATGTGAAGAGTCAGTCACAATGATGAACTGGGGAAAAATATAGGAAATCAGATATCAATAGAGACATTAGGAAATCAAGCAAAGTATAAATTGTGTGATAGGGTTAGACATTTTCAACAGGTTTGAAGTTGAATATATAATCTTAGGAAGAAACAAATATGTAGTCAAAAATAGAATTGATATTTGAGAGCATTAGGCAACCTGGACATGGATGTTTTTAGTAATCCATGCTCACTTTCCATTTACGCTTTGGTACAATTGTAAGTGTGACCTATGCTTTTTGTGTCCAGAATATTTCTGTAATAAAATGTGTATGTAGATCAGGTGACAATCGTATTTCTTCCACCAATTCTGGGAGCAATATTTTGAAGACTTACAAATTAGTATGGGGGTACAAATAGGTGTACCCTGTTTCTATGAATATAGACATAATGCATGAATAGACCATATTGTGAATAAATAATATAACTGGATCCACTTTAAATAATGAATTGAATAAATATCTGAAAATTTATAAGAAATTTTATATTGATATGCAATCATTCATTCCAACCAGTTATATATCTAACGATCATCTTAGGGTTACGGTTTATCATGAAGGGTGTGTGAGTTTTGGTTCAAAATTGATTATGGAAATAGAAAATAATATATTTGGAAAAAAGTCTCATGAATAGACCAGTCAAGAGACATAGAGGAATACATGTGTTCTGGAGCAGGAAGTGATTGAAAGTGAAACAAATGCCTATAAATTTGCTAACTAGTGAATAAAATATATATCCTATGATGTGCATAAACTGATGAAATAGTAATGTACCAGTGTGGAATAAAAATTAACGTCAAAATACACATCATGTCCCATAGGAACCTACATGCATTAATGTTAAACTGGGTCAGTTAATGTACACATATTAGGATTTGTATGCACCTTTTACTGAAGTTAGTTTTCAGTACTAGGAAACAAATATGTATTTCGGGTGGATGAATATTTCTAAGAATAATCTTGTGAAAAGTTGATTATTAATCCACATACATGAACATGAATGAATTTAGGGAGTGTATATAAGACACATATATTTCATATTTTTAAAAATATGGAGAGTATATATATATATATATATATATATATATATATATATATATATATATATATATATATATACACACACACACACACACAAACACAGACATTAAAAAGTAGCAATATATATGCCAATCAAAATTCATCATTAAATATATATCATAAAGATGAAAAAACATTCATTTTAGTGAACATGGGTTTATGTATAATGTTGTTCCACTGGGAAGCTCACCCATAGGTTGAATTTTCAGTTCCAACAGCGTTTAGGAGGAGTGATCACTTCTCACAGTTTGTATCTGCTAAGTCATATATCTTACAAGGATGTACGTGTGATACCTTGTAGGATTCTATTTGTGCATATAAAAATACATGTGCTGAATAGGCTCCAGAGAATGGGAGACCGTAATTCACATATTTGTTAACTTTAAAACACATTGAGAACTATTTCAATTAAATATTGAATAGATTTATAACACCTACCCTTTATCATGCAAAAGGCAAGTCCAACTCTGAACTGCAAGTATTTATGTACTGTTTGGGTTACTTTCTTCCATCATATTAGGATTAGTAGTCAGAGTCTAGTAGAATATGGGTTAGTGTCAGGGATTCAGAATTTCAAATGGAAAAAAGGAAAATTAATCTTCCAACTCTCATCCAGAACAATGCCTTGTCATTACCTTCGCCCCAAGGAAGACACAATTAGAGTAGAAGAGTTACAAAATCTGTGATTACATTTCTGGAATCGAAAATGCTCAGGAGTGCACAAACTTGGAGGTTGTATAGGAGTTTCCAAAAGTAAGGACAGGGTACACACTCCACAAACATGAAGCTCTGCTTGCCTAAAACTTTTTGAGAAACTGCCAGTGAAGTTGGGCACTGAAATACAGGTTGTTGTCAGGAGTTAAGCTTCCTTTGTAGTGAGACCCTCAAAGCTGGGTCTTCATCTATGTGACCTGGAGGACATCGTTTCCTATTTTTCAATGAACACGAGGCAGCAGTGCTCAATTCTCTCTTTGTAGGTAAACTGTGTCTCCCTGTGTGGACTGTGAAACAATTTGGTCATCCTCCACTTTTCGTGGTGTTTCTTGCTGCTGCACTTGGAGTTTGGTTCATGCTTCACAAAATACAAGGAGTTCAACTGGGAAACAGTGCTTGAGGTATTTCTGTCACGTGTGGTGGGTCAGGGTCTGCAAGAAAATTCACCAACCAGGCTTCTATCTCTCAAAGATTGCCCCCTTGTCCATAGCAACCTGATTCTGAACATTGCCCTGAAACTACGCCATATAACAAGATGCCTTTACATATAAGGGTCTGATGTCTGCACTCTGTCAGTTACAAGCCATTTGGAAGCCAATGGCAGATCCAAATGGCCCCACCATGATGTTTTATCACACACCTGTCCACCACTGCTCTAGGCCCACTACTCAGCAGGCTCCAAAATACTGGCATCTCTGTTCTAAACAATTTTCATGAAACCCTGTCAATCAAGGCACTGTCTGGTACACTCATGGTAAGCAACAGGACATCGAAAGTTTCTGCAGTTCCACCTGGTCATGGAAAATTCAAAAATTTCGTGGTATTTATCTAGCCATTTTTCAAGGATGACTTTGGATGCACAATTATTCAGGAACCATTAAATGTTGAGAAAGTTCATTTCAAAGAAAATTCTAGAGAACTCTCACAGGCAAGGCTTTCCAAAGAGTGGACAAAAGGTCACTTGAAGCCAGGACCATTGAGATCTACAATGTGAGGTCCTATGTCTTTTGACTCTCAAATATGGCTGCCAAGTCTTTCAGAATAAAATCATGTGATATCCAGGCTGAGATTCCCAGTTCTTTGTGGAAAGCCACCCTGGTCCTAGATCTCAGGTTCCAAGGGCGACTCTCATGTGTGGCCTCCTAAAATCCCAACACAATTCATGGCAATTCTTCTCTGAGATCAGTTTCAGATCTCAGTCTCTAAGTGGAAACACACCAGAGTTCAAGCCCAGTTGACCCAGTCATCTCTTCCAACCGCCACACCAATGACCAGAATTAAAACCAAAACACTCCCACATGGCCCTCATTTTCTTCCATATAGACACTCATCATAACCTTGGCTGGAAGTTTTTATGAGCCACACAGCCCAAGACAAAGTCAAAATAAGTTCCCTTGCCCTTCATTTGTCTAAAGTCAGTGTTTTCTGGACAACGTTCCTGTGAACCAGGACTGATCAAAGAGGTCTGCCATTAATACTGTTCTGCTTTTCCAATTTGAGGCATACAGACTGTCGGGTATAGTTTCTTTATGTGATTTGCAGTCATGAGAAAACCCAAGCACCTATGGGCTAGCCTCTGCATGGCTTGAAGAACTCAGTTGACCCAAAGATCCCTGTTATCACTTGATGGAGATCAGGAACCTTACAGAGGAAGGCAAGAGACTTCATCACAATGACTTCTCTTTTGGCCATTTTGGATTTGGATGCACACATGGGATCTTTCTTTAGATCCATCAGGTGCTGAGAATCTAAGCGATAATCTCACACTGCACTAAGAGGCTGATTCAGACATATCCCTTTGCAAAGCAATTAAGCCAGGAGCCACAGGTGATGCCCATTTATTTCCATTTGAAAACTGTTTTTTTCAGGCTTTGGAAATGTGTGGCTTTAGGCAAAGTCCTTCCTTTCATTCAGGGCAACAGAACAATAGGTAAGCAAAATCCCAAAGCAGATTTTCTCCACTGAGACTTTCCTGGTCACACTGATATCTGAGTTTTCTGAGATATTCACCATTCTCTTCAGCTATCCAGTACATGGCCATGTCCCAGATTGTGGAGGAGATACATATCTTGAACACAAAACCATGAGCATATGGGAGAGTGACCAGATTCAGGAAGATATCAGGAATGTAGGAAGGTAATAGGTGTTGCCCATCCATAAGGTAACCTGCAGTCCATTCATAAATTGGACAGGATGAATTCTGCGAAGAATTCTACTAGACAGGACACATCTATTGATGCATTCTCTTTTCTATTGTCTACAACCACAAATACAGTGGGATACCCAGACATAGAAACACTCACCTTCTCAAAGGACTTACTAGAAACAGTCCACTCCAATCCAAACAAACCGACTTTCCTACATTTTCTCAAAACTTGAGACAAAAATCACAAACACACAAACACACACACACACACACCCACAAAGGCACCTTCTTTCCCCAAATAGGTCTGTGACTATCCGGAGCGTCCTCTGACTGGTGGGCCATACTATGTTTCCCCGAAATGGGCTGTCCTATGTCAGATCTGGTCTTCTTGGCCAAAACTGTGAAGTTATCAGGAGCCAGCGGTGAGCCACTGCCTGTTTTCTCAGGTAAAGCCCCTATTCAGAGCTTTCCTGGCATTTGTCCATCTTCAATTTAGTAGTTGCCAAGAAAGACTTACTCTATCCTTCTTAAATCCAAAAATTTGAGACCACTGGGACTTACACTGGGACTGCTTCAGGGTGCCTGGCTTCCTGGATTCCAAGTTCAGAGTGTTCCATCAACAAGAAAGTGACATGGGTCACTTCGTCTAGAACTGAATGAGGTCACTGCCTTGGCAACCACTTTGTCCTAACAGTTGCTTCCAAGGGTCCATGAGATGGATCCTGCCCCTACTTCCTATCACACTTTCACAAGTTAGAATGGAATATCAACCATAGGCACCCGGGAACAGCTCTCCACACAAGCCTGGTTTGGTCCATCTTCTCTACATTAACAAGAGAGAGACTGCTTCAGACACACCCCTTCATCCTGACCTGTTTGGTTTTTTTTGTCATGAAAGATGACTTTCGCACTCTCAGGTCCATCATAGCTGCCTACATCTTCTTTAGGGATCATTTCTGCATGGACCTTTGAGGTTCTCTGCAGGTTGAAGATCTCCTACATTCCTGTATTGTAAGACCAACTCTGTCCCTGCTCTTCTGTAAAGTTAGATTGAGGGAACAGTGTTGGGTTACAGTTAATAACATGTTTGATTTGGGTTAGGATCATTCTGCTGGATGAATAAAGGTATTGGGAACCTGCAATATTTATAAGATTATATAGGTGAAATATATGAATGAAAACAGAAATCTCGGTAACATTTGAAGCCCAGAAGGGCATTGGGTCCTTGATTGGGATACTTAGCTTTTAATTATGTTCTGCACAGATGTCTCAGATAAATCTATACACAATGGCATAAGATCTGATACCTTGGATGATTGAATGTTGAGGAGAACAACCATTCAAAGAGGGAGAGTCGGTAGGATTAGGAAGATAGTTGGTAGGATTATAAAAAAAGTGTGAGTATAGCATTTGGACAAATAGTTCTTTAGCAATAGGTTTTCAGGTAGACAGAAAATGTAAATGTCAGCATATGTGAAGAGTCAGTCACAGTGATGAACTGGGGAAAATATGTAGGAAAGCAGATATCAATAGAGACATTAGGAAATCAGGCAAAGTATAAAGTGAGTGATAGCAAAAGACATTTTCAACAGGCTTGAGATTGAATATATAATCTTAGGAAGTAACAAATATGTAGTCACCAATAGGATTGACATTTGAGAGCATTAGGCAACCTGGACATGGGTTATTTTCATAATCCATACTCACATTCCATTTAGGCTTTGGTACAATCGTAAGTGTGACTTTGCATTTTGTGGCCAGAATATTACTGTGATAAAACGTATATGTAGATCAGGTGACATGAGTATTTCTTGCACCATTTCTTGGAGCAACATTTTGAAGGGGTATAAATTAGTATTGGGGGTACATATAGGTGTACCATGTATGTATGAATATAGAGATAATGCATGAATAGACCATACTGCGAATAAATAATATAACTTGTTCCAACTTTAAATAATGGATTGAATTGATATCTGAAAATACACAGGAATCATATATTGATATACATACATTCATTCCAACCAGTAATACATCTAATGGTAATATTACGGTTGTGGTTTATCACCAAGAGTGTGTGAATTTTGCTTCAAATTTGATTATGGAAATCGAAAATAATGTGTTTGGAAAGAAATCTCATGAAATGACCACTCAAAAACAAGGAGGAATACATATGTTCTGAAGCAGGAAGTGATTGAATATGTTACAAATTTCTTTAAATTTGTGAACTTGTGGATGAAATGTATATTCTATAATGTATAAAAACTGCAGAAATAGTAATGTACCAGTGTTTAATAAAAATGAACGTCAAAATACACATCATGTTCCATAGGAATCTACTTGCATTGATGTTAAAGTGGGTCAGCTACTGTAAAAATATAAGGATTTGTTTGCACCATTCATTGAAGTAACTTTTTAGTACTAGAAAACAAATATGTATTTCAGGTGGATGAATATTTTTAAAATAATCTTATGAAAAGTTTAATATAAAACCACATACATGAACAAGAATGAATTTAGGGAGTGTATAATAGGACACATATATTTTATATTTTGAAAAATCTAGAGAGTATATATATATATATATATATATATATATATATATATATACACACACACACACACAAAACACACACAGAGACATTAAATAGTAGCAATATATATGCCAATTAAAATTCATTGTGAAATATATATCATCCACAGATCCAAAATATTAATTTTACTGAACATGGATTTATGTATAATGTTTTTCAACTAAGAAGCTCACTCATAGTCTGAATTTTCAGTTCCAAAAGCATTAATGAGGAGTGATCTCTTCTCACACTTTGTATCTGCCAAGTTAGCCACCTCTCAAGAATATACGTGTGATACCAGGTAGGATTCTATATGTGCATATAAAAATACATGTGCTGAATAGGCTACAGAAAAATGGAGACAGGAATTCACATATGTGTTAACTTTAAAAACACATGCAGAACTATTTCAACAAAAATTTGACAAGATTTATAACTCCTACCCTATATCATGCAAAAGGCAAACCAACTATCCACCATGCCTCCTCTGAAGTGCTAGTATTTCTATTCTGTTTGGGTTACTTTTCTCCATCATATTAGAATTAGTAGTCAGAGTCTAGTAGGGTATGGGTTAGTGTCAAAGATTCAGCATTTCGAATGGAAAATTGAACAATGAATCCAATGTGTATGTAAATATGTGCTACACAAAATTATTCCCACTCTCATCCAGAACAATGCCTTGACAATTCCTTCACCCCAAGTAAGACACAATTAGAGGAGAAGATTTAGAAAATCTGTGAATAAATTTGTGGAATGCAATATGCTCAGGAGCTCACAACCTTTGAAGTGGTAGAGTAGTTTCCAAAAGTATGGGACAGGGTAAAAACTCCACAAACATGGAGGTCTGCTGGCCTAGAGATTTCTAGAGAAACTGCCTGTGAGTTTGGGCACTTGAAAAATATGTTGTTGTCAGGAGCTTTAGCTTTCTTTCTAGGGAGACCATAAAAGCTTGGTCTGGATCTATGAGACCTGGAGGACATGGTTTCTTATTTCCCAATGTACATGAGGCAGCAGTGCTGAATTCTCTTTTTAGGTAAACTGTGGCCACTGGGGAATAAATGTGTGCCAGTGTGCACTGTGAAGCCATATGGTCATCTTCCATTTTTGTGGTGTTTCTTCCTGCTGCACTGGGTGTTTGGTATTTGCTTCACGAAATACAAAGAGTTCAACTGGGTCACAGTGCAAGAGGAAGTTCTGTCATGTATGGTTGGTCAGGTTTTGCAGGAGGATCCAAGAACTAGGATCCTATCCTACATATCTTGCCCCCTTGACCATAGCACCCTGATTCTGAACAATGTCCTGAAACCTCTCCAAATAACAACTTGCCTTTACATGGAAGGTTCTGCTGGCTGCACCATGTCAGTCACAAGGCATTTGAAACCAATGGAAGATACACATGGCCCCACCACAGATGTTTTATCACATACCTGCCCACCACTGCTCTAACCTACTACTCAACAGAGTCCAACTTACTGGCATCTCTGTTCTACACCATTTACATGAAACCCAGTCAATCAAGGCACTGTCTGGTATATTCATGATCAGCAACAGGACATCAAAAGGTTTTCCAGTGCCACCTGGTGATGGGAAATTCAAAAATTTCATGGTATTTATCTAGCCATTTTTCAAGGATGAAGTTGGAGGCACTGTGAGTTTCAATTCTTTCAGGAACCATTAAATGGTTAGGAAGCTCATTTCAATGAAATCTCTGGAGAACACTCACAGGTAAGGCTTCCCAAAGAGTGGCCAAAAGATCATATGATGTTATGCCCATTTAGGTCTACAATGTGAGGTCCATATGAGTTTTGACTCTCAACTATGGGTGCCAAGTCTTTCAGAATAAAATTTGTGGTATCCTGGTTGAGAGGCTCAGTGCTCTGTGGAAAGCCACCCTGGGCCTAGAACTCAGTTTCCAAGGGCAACGCTCATGCCTGGCTTCCTAAAATCTCAACACTATTTATGGCAATACTTCTCTGAGGTCAGTTCCAGAACTCAGACTCTAAGGGAATCACACCAGAGTTCAAGAACATGTGGACCAAGTCATCTCTTCCAACCGCCACCCAAATGACCACAATTTAAACCAAAACACTCCAACGTGGCGCTAATCTTCTTCCATATAGACACTCACAATAACCTATGGCTGGAGTTTTCCATGAGGGGCACACCCCAAGACCGTGTCCAAAATAAGCTCTCTTACACCTAATTTGCCTAAATTCAGGGTGGCCTGGACACCCTTCTTGTGAACCAAGAGAGATTAAGTAGGCCTCCCGTTAATACTGCTCCGCTTCTTCAATTTGAGGCCAAATGACTGTGGGGTTTGGATTCTTTATGTGAATTGGAGTCTTGAGAAAACCCAAGCAAATATGGGCTAGCCTCTGCAGGGCTTTGAAGAACTCATTTGACCCAAAGGATCCCTAATCTGACTTGATGGAGGTCAGGAAAGTTACAGAGGAAGGCGAGAGACTTCATCCACAAGGACTGCTCTTTTGGCCATTTTGTTTTTGGATGTAAACATGGGATCTTTCTTTAGATCCATCAGGAGCTGAGAATCTAAGTCACAGCCTCACACAGGGTAAATAGGCTGATTCAGACACATCCTTTCCAAAGCAATTAAGCAAAGAGCCACAGGTAATGCCCATTCATTTCCATTTGAAAACTGTTTTCTTCAGGCTTCAAAAAGTGGTGGACTGAGGAAAAGACCTTCCTGACATTCAGGGCAACAGAAGGATAGGTAAACAAAAGGCCCCAAGCAGGGTTTCTCCACTGAGACTTTCCTGGTCACACTGATATCTGAGTTTTCTGAGATGCTCACCATTCCCTTCAGTACATGGTCATGTCACAGAGCTTCGAGGTTGTACATATATTAAACAGAAAACCATGAACCTATTCTGGAGAGTGGCCAGAATTCAGGAATAAAACAGGAACTAAGGAAGATAGCAGGTGTTGCACATCAATAAGGCAAGCTGCAGTCCATTCATAAATAGGACAGGATGAATGCTGTGAAGCTTTCTACTAGACAGGACATATTCATTGATGCATTCTCTTTTCTAATGTCTACAACCACGGACACAGTGGGATACACAGACATAGAAATTCTCGCCTTGTCAAACGACTTACAAGAAACAGTTCACTCCAAACAAAACAAACTGCCTTTCATACCTATTCTCAGAACATGAGACAAAACCACAAACCCACACCCACACAACAAAGGCAGCTCCTTTCCCCAAGTAGGTCTGTGACTATCCGGAGTGTCCTCTGACTGGTGGGCCTTACTATGTTCCCTGGAAATAGCCTGTTCTGTCTCAGATCTGGTCTTTTTGGCCAACTCTGTGAAGTTGTCAGGAGCCAGCGGTGAGCCACTGCCTGCTTTCTCAGGAAAGGCCCCTCTTCATAGCTTTCCTTGCATTTGGCCATCCTTACATCAGTAGGTCCCAAGAAAGACTGAGTCTGTCCTTGGTAAATCAAAATAAGTTTGACCACTGGGACTGGGACTGGGACTGGCTCTGGGTGCCTGGCTTCCTGGATTCCAAGTTCAGAGAGTTCCATCACCAAGGAAGTTAGGTGTGGTCACTTCCTTTTGGAACTGAATGAGGTCACTGCCTTGGCAACAACTTTGTCTTAACAGTTGCTTCCAAGGTCACCATGAGAAGGATGCTGCTCCTACTTCCTGTGACACTTTCACAGGTCAGAGTGGTATGTCAACCATAGGCATGCAGGAGCAGCTCTCAACACATGCCTGCTTTGGTACACCTTCTCTACATTAAGAAGAGAGTGGCTGATTCAGACACATCCCTTCATCCTGAGCAGGTTGTTTGCCATGGAAGACTTTTGCTCTCTCAGGTCCTTCGTACTTGCCTACATCTTCTCCAGGGATCATTTCTGCGTGGACCTTTGAGGTTTTCAGCAGGTGGAAGATCCTCTATAATTCTGTATTTTAATACCAATTCTGTCCCTGCTCTTCTGTAAAATTAGATTGAGAGAACAGTGTATGGTTAGGATTAATAACAGGTTCGATTTGGTTTAGAAAGGAAACTACACGGTTGAGCAAACAGGGTCCTAACGTTAGCAATAATATGAGGATTTTTAATGGACCGGCCATGGAAGATAAAAGCGTAGTTAATCAGGTCACTATGTGAACCAAGACTCAAAGCTCCCTTTTGGGGCCTCTGTCTCTCTTTGACGCTCTTCAAGTCGTTTTCTTAATTTACTCATAGATTCTTTTACAACTCCAGTATTGTCGGCATAAAAACAACATTCTTCCCTCAATGCAAGCAAAAAGGCACCTTTCTCTCATAAAGAGGAGGTCCAACACTCGCCTGCTTTGTAAAACAACTTCAGAAAGAGAGAGGTTAAAATTCCTGTAAAGCTGTGATGTCGGTTTTTAATGTCTTTAAACTTTGGCATATTTCTGCTTCTAATTGTGTCTTTGTTGTGTCTCATGGACTAGCCCACCCCTTCAGCAACTATTATTTCTAATAGGGTGGCTAAAGTGAGGGATACAGGTTCCCAGTGGAACCGGGTTGTATGCCCCCCTAGTTGATCTTTAAATGAACCTAAGTCATGATAGAGAACTCTGGAAAACATCTGCATCATTACATAATTAATCACATATATTGACCATTTTATGAAAACATAAATAATGTTAAAGTGTATAGAATTATACTGTTGTAGGGACGGACAAGGAAAGGGACCTAAGATAGCACCAAACACAGGAAAACAGTCTTATTTGGTTGCATCCGGATTTAGAGGGCATTGCTTCTGTTGTAATCAATTAATCCCCTGAAGCCCAAGTTTCGGTAGTTTTAGAATTTCTACCCAACATGTAAGGGAAGTGGCTCAGAAGTTCACAGTCTGTAGAAATTCACAGAAATCAGTTTTTGTTTTTGTTTTTGTTCCTCTGTTCTGGGCAAGTTAACTTTTCAAAGACACCTTGGAAAGGGAGAGCTTTTTTGTCTCTTTTTTTCTCCCTGCCAGCTGTCACCATGAAGCCCAATTGATAACTTTTTTATCTTAGAAATCTAGCCATCTCTGTGAATCCCCAGCTCAAGGCCAGAGGCCTTGTTCACATATTTTGTGAAAATCTAGTAAGGCGGTGTCAAGCTTAGGGGTGGTGATTTTTTCAGCGAGTGGCCAAGTAGAACAGGGCAACACGAAAAGTGGAAGTTCATCTACATTGAACTCTTTCAGAGGGACTCTTTTGCTGAAAGACCTAATGTAAGCCTCGGTGAAGACTTCTGGAGAAGGTTATTTAAGACATATCTATGGACCTGGTACAGAGGGGGAAGACGGGGAAGGCGAGGCTGAGAGCAGCTCCGTGGATCTGAGAATGAGGAAGATGAGATGTAAAAGAATAATGGAAAAGGGGTTTGGGATTTTCCTAGAACAAAACTTGAGCAGTAGAACAGGTAGAGCAGAGGTGAAGATGGGAGTGAGTATTCCAAAAAGCCTGTGAGGGACTTTAAATTCTTAGTAACCTGTTTTCAGTGATGACAAAGCAACTTTAAAGGCTATTTTTATTACATCTTGGATAGGGGTCTGAGGGCTCTTCTCAGCTGGTTTGAGCTTTGGTTTAGCTTCTTAGAGGACTTGGTGGGACCTAGTGCAGGCACAGACAGAAAAAGAGAGGAGTGAGTGAGTGGAGGGGTACCTCGGTACCTGCTACCTCAGCAAGGGGGCAATGGTCTGAGAACTGGCGGAGGTTTGGGTTTTTGATGTAGTAATTGGAGGGAAGAAATCAGGTTGCTGAGGTGGGAGTGACAGCAGAGAGTCTAGAGCAGAAGGCTGAGGGTGAGGAACTATTGGAGAAGCATAGTACAGGATGTGAGTGAAGGAGGGAAAAGGATTCCACATAGGGGAATTTTCCCCTTTTGAGCACTTGCCGAAGTTAAAAATGTCACGCAGAATTTGAGGATCTAGAGAACCCTCTGGGGGCCATAGTTTTTGGTTGTCTAATTGGTTATATGGCCAATGCTGTGTACTGAATTTGATGAGGAGTTTGGGTTCCACCAGGCAGCCCCGGTATGCTCACATCCCCATGAATTACACAAGAAGTTGGCTTTCCCCCCACACAGCCATGGCTGTTTGTGGCTTTGATAGTCCGTCGGGCATATATAGTAATCTAGGCTAACCAACCTGAATCTGGCTCGCGTTTCCGTGCATCCATAATGTTTGTTTCAATTATCTATGGTATGGAAGGGATTTAATGGAACTTTAGTGGGATCCTCTTCATTGGGGTTATCTCAATAGGAAAGACCTATACCAAGCTGAAAAATGTCTGGGTGGAGAGATAGCCACCAGGTCCCTAAGGGGGCTGTATGCGAGATAGACCATACTTCTTGTCTAGTAGGATTTCAGATCAGCCTTCACTGCTGAACAGGCTGATGAGGGTTAGGAGTACTGGTGGCCAAGGGGAGAGTCTATAGTCTTGTCCACATAGCGAATACGCAATTTGAAATGGTTACCAGTTTTTTCCAGTTTCCAACCAGAGTCTGGACACAGCGAAGGCTTGAGATGAGAGGCATGGATCCAAAAAGTGATTCTGTCTACTTTTATGCCTGTAGGTGTTATAAGTAGCACCTGGTATGTTCCTTTCCAGCGGGGTTCTAGGGATAACACCTGATGTTGTCTTATGTTGACGAAGTCTCTTACTTGATATTGATGTGGAATCCCCTCGTCCCCAGGTTGGTAGGCAGTGGCCAGCTGTTTCCACAGTTATCACTGAGTTCTTTCAATGGCTTTAAGTCTGTCAAGCAAGGGGTGTGGAAGGGATTGTTAGGCCTTAGAGTTGGGGATTAGGTCCCTTACTGGATGATGGGCATCATAGAGAATTTCATAGGGGGTGAGGTTACACAAAGAAACTGAGGGAGTATTTCTCACATGAAACAGTGCATAAGGCAGGAGCATAGTCCAATCTTTTATGCCAGTCTCTAAGCTTAATTTTGTTAAGGTCTGTTTAATGGTTCTATTTATTTTTTCTACCTCTCCTGAGCTCTGGGGTATATAAGCATAATGTAACTTACAATTAATCCACACCTGACTTACCTGGGCCATGAACACAAGTCCATTATTAGACCCTATTATCTTAGACAGACCGTATCTTGGAAAAATATCTTCCAGGATCTTCTTGAGAACCATTTGCGCCGTTTTTTTTTTTTTTTCTGTGTGTGTGTGTGTGTGTGTGTGTGTGTGTGTGTGTGTGTGTAAGGCTTCAATCCATCCTGAGAATGTATCCACAAAGACTAGGAGATATTTAAGTCCATACCTTGCTGGCTTAATTTCAGTAATGTCCACTTCCCAGAATTGTCCTGGTCTGGTTCCTCGTAGGTGCTTTCGTCTAAGAAACTTGGAAGGGTAAGCATTAAACAATTGACTGACCCGACAGGCTTTTGTTACCAGTTCAATTATTTCCTTTCGCTGTGCGTCAGTTAGTGGAAAACTCTGTTCTTAATCCTACAGGAATGCCTGCAGTTTCTTTGAACCAAGGTGAGTGAGTTGATGTACATTTTTAACGTAGTGTAGGGCTTTCTGTAATTGCAGGCTGAGCTCAGTAAAGTTGAGGCGTTCAATGTCAGTGTCCTTAGATGTTATCTAAAACTTCCTGGTACTTAGGGGTCCATTGGAATTGGGCATCTCCCTTTAACAGCGGGTATAAAGGAGCAGCTAAGGACTCAAACCCATTTATCCATAACCTGCAAAACCCAGCAATCCCAAGAAACTCTTAGTTGTCTGCTGTAAGATGGGCTTGGTATCTGCTCAATGGTTTGTTTTCTGGGCTCAGTGAGCCATCGTTTACCGCCCCTAAGGAAATAGTCGAGGAAGATTACTTCTTGCTGGCAAATTGGGCAATTTTGGCCGAAGCTCTATACCCGAGTTGAGCAAGCTCGGATAATAGTGCTTGGGTCCCAGTTCAGTTTTCCTTGGTGTTGGATGCCAGTAGCAGGTGATCCACATATTGAAGCTGGGTGAATTCGGGGTGTGTAGTTCTGAAATTGTTGAGATCTCTGTGAAGGGCTTCATCAAAGAGAGTGGGGGAGTTTTTGAACCCCTCTGCGAGTCTAGTCCAAGTTAGTTGACTAGACTTTCCGGTTTCTGGGTCTACCCACCCAAAAGCAAACAGCAACTGACTATCTTTATGCAGAGGCAAGCAAAAGAAAGCTTGTTTTAAGTCCAGAACAGTATACCATTTCTGCTCAGGGTTCAGAGTGCAAAGCAGATTGAACAGATTAGGTACCGTGGGGTAAATGTCCTGCACTCTGTTGTTGATCTCTCTTAGGTCTTTAACAGGGTGATAGTCCCTGGTTCCTGGCTTTTTCTTCTAATAGCAGGGGAGTGTTCCAGGCCAATTGACAGGGCCTTAGGACCCCTAAGGCCAGATATTTCTGAATATAGGGCCTTATCCCATCTTTAGCTTTTTATGCTTAGAAGATATTATTTGACATTGATTGGGGAGGCTGAGGTTTTTAAATCCACTGTTATTGGAGGTTGTTTCACGGCCAGGCCTAACCCAGCAGTTTTTGCCCATGCATCTCGGTAATCTGTTATCCATTTCTGGGGTAGCTTGCCTGTTTGATCAGTCTTGGGGGGTGTGAAGAGTGGACGTTCATCTTCTACTAATATAGTGAAAGCCGTGACTATAGGAGTTTTTACTGAAGGATTTAGAAATTTCATTTGGGGGCCTTCAGGGTTAAAAGTTATTTTGGCCCAGAGCTTGGTGAGCAGATCTCTGCCCATCAATGGGTGCGGGCATTCTGGGATTACTAGGAAGGAGTGATGGATTTTTCCTTTCCCCAGGTCCATGGTCCTCTTAGAAATCTAAGCCCGATATTTACTGCCGTTAGCCCTTTGAACTACAGACCTTTTATTTGATAGACGGCCCAATGGGGCCTTAAGGGCTGAGTATACTGCTCCTGTATTCACTTCAAAGTTTACTGGGGTCCCCTACACTTCAAATCTTACCCTGAGCTAGGGGAAAGAATCTGAGCCCCAACTTTCTTAGTCATCCCCCAGAGTCAGAATGGCTGGCTGGCATGTCTGTCTCTTTATAGGGCACTCTTTGGCCCAGTGTCCTTTTTTTTTACAGTAGGCACATTGATCTGAGGCCAGGGTGGCCTGTGGCACGAGCCCAGGTATCGCTTCCTGTCACCTTATGTCTTAATTTCTGGCCTCTTTCTTGTTGTGACCAGGATCTTAGTCAATGCCTTAGTCTTTCTTTTGCTTCTCTCATCCTCCCTCTGCTCCCTTTCTTTTTCCCTGTTTCTCTCTTATAGTATACTTTTTCGGCTTCTCTGACTAAATCTCTCTTTGAACTTTTTTTTTTAATATCCATGGCAGCTTCAACAATTAAGGCCATCGTGACAGATGCCTTTTGATCTGCTGCCTGAGGATCGAAAGGAGTATATCTCTTATATGCCTCCATAATTCTCTCTAGAAACATAGAGGAAGATTCATCAGGCCTTTAAATAATTTCTCTTACCATGGCCAAATTAGTTGGTCACCTAGCGGCCCCTTGGATACCCGCAATTAGAGCCTGGCAATAATTGGACAGATGCTCCCTATCTTCAAAGGTGTTGGGGTCCCAGTTGGGTTGGTTAAAGGGGAAGGCAGCTTTTATTATGTTGGGAAGTTGTGTTGGTCGCCCATCAGGTCCGAGGATATTTTTTTCTAGCTTCCAGGAGGTTTTTCTCTCATTCCTCTGTCATGAAGAGAGTCCCTAGGAGTTGTTGGCAGTCATTCCAAGTAGGCAGGTGTGAAAACGTTGGCGAGTTCTCTGAGTTTTTTTAGCCGGGCCAGCTTCCTCCAGGGAAGGAGGCGCTGTGTGTGTCATGGGACAGTCATCTGGAGGGCGCTGGGCCATTCTGGCTTCCTCGAATGGTGGAGAGGCTGAGTCAGCAGCAGGGGAATTACTTAGAGGGTTTTGGGGGTTGGGGGACAAGGGCAGAGGATAAGGACGAGTAGAGTCTTGAGACTCAGGGAGAACAGAGGGTGGAGGTTGAGGAACAGAGAGTTTGAGAGATAGAATCATAGGGGAAGGAGTAGTAGTGGGTGCAGGGACAAGGAAAGGCTTCACCCATGGAGGAGGAGATTTGCAGAGGTCCTGACAAGTTAAGATATATGGCTATTGATCTGGATGTCTATGTGGCCCCAGCTGAAAGACAATATCTCAGACTTTTCAAATTAGTGCGAAGTAGAAACATCCTTCTAGAGGCCATCCGACTACAAAGGTGGGTTATTCTGAGACACAGAATCTGCCAGGTCTGGTGTTTTAATGAAAAAGAAAGATTGTGAGCCCTTAAGCAGACTTTGGTCCAGTGATTAAGGGTCAGGGACAGAGGCATTGAAGTGCTCTGTCCCATAATGAAATATACACAGACAGTGAAAGCAACAACACATGACACAGACAAGACAAGACAATAAAGACAGGCAATGGACGTCCAATACTGAGACCAGGACTGAGTAGCTGGCAAAACCTGATGGGCTGGCAATTCCGAATCTGAAAGGAAATATCACTGAGTCGAGGAGACTATGGTTCCTTGATTTCCCGAGTCCATCCCCCAGGGACATGGCCTGTGGCTCTGTGACATGTGTGTCAGCCACCGTGGGAGAGAGCTCACGCTCTTTACCAATAGCCATTTTGTCAAACCCTAACCTGAATCCTGAAACCAGAAAGAGGGGCCTTATTTACCCCCAGAGCATCCCGTTGGGGGTCTTTCATCTGCAGCTGCCGGATCTCGCTGGGGCCACCAGAAGTAAAGGTCGGGTGAGCATCGATGAAAGAGACCACCAAGAGACTGTCTAATGCAACAGCAAAGGGTTTATTGGGAGTCCGGCATGCAAGGGCTCAGAGCTCGCTTGAACAGAGCAGAGAGCCCTGAGAACAGCTTAAGAAGTGCTTATATATTTTCCTTGGAGAGGGCAGGGAGGGAAGTTTATTGATGGGTAAGGGCGAGTGGGCGGTTTGCGTGCAAATGGTTGATGGAGTACATTCTGCAGTTTGGCAGTTGGGGGCAGCACATTCTGGGAACAAGAAGAGCAAACAGTTCTCAAGATTTCAACAGTGTTTTATTAAGCATTCAGAAAAACAGGAAGTGACAAGTACCTATTTTATTAACCTTTCAATATAAGTATGAAAACAGAAATCTAGGTTAGATTTGAAGCCCAGAAGTTCATTTGGCCCTTGATTGGTATACTTAGCTTTGAATTACGTTCCGTAGAGATGTCCCAGAAATATGGATATACAATGACACAGGACCTTGTACCTTCTCAGAGGTCAGTTCCAAAACACAGTCTCTAAGGGGAATCACACCAAAGTTCAAGACAAGATGGACTCAATTATCTCTACCAACCACCACACAAATGACCACAATTAAAACCAAAACACTCCCAAATGGCACTCATCTTCTTCCAAATAGACACTCTTCATAACTTCTGGCAGGAGGATTCCATGAGAGGCGCAGCACAAGACAGTGTCCCAAATAATCTCCCTTTCCCCTCATTTGCCAAAAGTCAGAGTGGCCTGGACACCCTTCCTGTGAACCAGGAGTGATCAAATATGCCTGCCATTAATACAGCTCTGTTCTTCAATTTGAGGCCTACTGACGGTGGGGTTTAGATTCTTTATTTGAATTGGATTCATAAGAAAACCCAAGAACCTATGGGCTAGCATCTGCAAGGCTTTGAAGAACTCAATTGACCCAATGGATCCCTTTTCTCACTTGATTGAGGTCAGGAACCTTACAGAGGAATGCGAGAGACTTCATCAACAGTGACTGATTTTTTGGCCATTTTGATTTTGGATCCACACATGGGATCTTTCTTTAGATCCATCAGGTGCTGATAATCTAAGCCACAGGCTCACACAGAGCCAAGAGGCTGATTCAGACACATCCCTTTACAATGCATTTAAGCAAAGAACCACAGGTGATGCCCATTCATTTCCGTTTGAAAACTGTTTTCTTCAGGCTTCACAAAAGCGTGGCCTGAGGCAAAGACCTTCCTGACATTCAGGGCAACAGAACAATAGGTAATCAAAAGGCCCTTCACAGGGTTTCTCTACTGAGACTTTCTGGGTCACAGTGATATCTGACTTTTCTGAGATGCTTGCCATTCTCTTCAGCTATCCAGTACATGTCCATGTCACAGTGCTTGGAGGTGGTACATATCGTGGATGCAAATGCATGAACCTATTCTGGAGAGTGGCTAGATTTCAGGAAGAAAACAGGAACTTAGGAAAATAGCAGGTGTTGCCCATCGATAAGGCAAGCCCTAGTGCATTCATAAATTGGGCAGGATGAATGCTGGGAAGCTTTCTACTTGACAGGAAACATCCATTGATGCATTCTCTTTTCTAATGTCTACAAGCACGGACACAGTGGGATACACAGACATAGAAACACTCGCCTTGTGAAACAACTTACTAGAAACAGTTCACTCCAAACCAAACAAACCGACTTTCCTGCCTATTCTCAGAACATGAGACAAAACCACAAACACACATCCACACCCACAAAGGCACCTCCTTCCCCAAGTAGGTCTCTCACTCTCCAGAGTATCCTCTTACTGCTGGGCCATACTATGTTCCCCCGATATGGCGTTTCCTGTCTCAGATATGGTATCCTTGTCCAACTCTGTGAAGTGGTCAGGAGCCAGCTGTGAGCCACTACCTACTTTTTCAGGAAAGGCCCCTCTTCAGAGAACTCCTGGCATTTGGCCATCCTCACATCAGTAGGTACCAAGAAAGACTGACTCTGTCCTTGCTAAATCGAAGCAAGTGAGACACTGGGACTGGGACTGAGACTGACTCTGTGTGCCTGGCTTCCTGGATCCCAAGTTCAGAGAGTTCCATTACCAAGGGATTGAAGTGAGGTCACATCCTTCAGGAACTGAATGAGGTCACTGCCTTGGCAACCACTTTGTCCAAAGAGTTGCTTTCAAGCGTACCATGAGAAGGAGGCTTACCCTATTTTCTGTAGCACTTTCACAAATTAGAATGGTATATCAACCATAGGCACCAAGGAACCGCTCTCCACACAGGCCTGATTTGGTCCATCTTCTTTATATTTGGAAGAGAGCCTTTAGTCCAGGGAGCACTGCAGTGAACCTCTGCACTAAAACTATTAGAAAGCACCTGATGGAGGACGCCTCCATAGGTAAGTGGCTCCTTTATAACATCTGATATCTGGTTAAGGGAGATCTCTTCTGATGACAGAGATGTGGCACGGGGAGGCTCACATATACTTCTGTCCAGGACAGTAACGAGAATCTTTCTGTCCTCTGTTCTGTTCTGTAGGGAATTCCTCTGGAACTGTAGAGAGGTGCCGACGGGCACGCATGCACTCCTACCCTGGAGCTTTAGCAAGATGTTGCACTCTTGCCCTGTTTCTGTGTTTAGGCGCTGGGTTTCTGTTTTTTTGTGTTCTGTGTTCTATTTTTTGTTTTTTTGTTTGTTTGTTTTTGTTCGTTTTGTTGTGTGATATTGGTGGTAAAAACTTAAGTATATTGGACATGAAAATCAGAAATAAAGAGATTAAGCCTGACACCCCTTTGGACTGTGTTTTAAGGAACTGCAATGAACTTTATCCCCCATTGTAAAGCAGGATGATAGAAGCCCCTAGCTGGCTGCCTGGAGCACACCCATTGCAGAGGGCTATGCCTGCTGGGGACCTAAGAACTGAGTATCTCCCAGGTTAACAAGTGAAACTCCTTTAAAACCCCTTGTCCCTCCAGATAAAGAGAGTCACAACTTTGGCAGAGTCCCCTGTGTTTCTCCTTTGTTAGCCAAGCATAAAAACTCCTTTTTTCTTTTTCTCAAAACCCAGTCCTCATTATTAAATTTGTATTAATTGGCTTCAAGGTCAGGAACCAAACTTTAAGTTACAAATCTTGTACCCCCCCTCTGCCCCGGAACTTTGTGAGAGCTATCTACTGAAATGTTAGGAGATAGAGCATGCTTGATGTGGAACTGAATCAGAGGAGCTAATCCTGTATGTAAAAGGGGAAACTGAGGGACTCCCAGCAGCTGCCAAAGCCCTGTTGATTCAGGGAATTACCTCCTTCCTTCCCTGCACTGTAAGGATTATGCCACCTCTGTCTTGTTAAAAAAAGAGAAAAAGAAAAAGGTGACACTAAATGCAGTAAAGTCACCATGGAGACACTTTATTTTACATTTCAGGTTGCCCTTCTGTGAAAACATCTGGTCCCCTTGTGGGGACATCTATGGTGCCACTGCTGTAGGAGATTTTTCTCTTATCTGCTCTGGTTTAAAGGGTTCTGTCTGACAGCCATAGTCTGAACCTCCTTTCTGTCTGTATTGTGTCTTAGTTTCTGGCCCTTTAAGACATCTGCAATAATGTGTTGATATTATAAATTGTTTTTGGGGAATGATCTTAGCTGAATGTGTGTCTAAATGATGATGTTTTATTTTAACAATCTGGTAACTGAATGGGTTTTTGAAGCATTGCACAATCTTGGAGTAAAAAGTCGGGTTTAGGTAATTGTTTAGTTTATGATTTCAGATAATTCATGCCAGAGAACTTAAATACTTAGGATGGATAACTGAAGAACTCTACTTCCAAGTTGGCAAGAAACTTCCCAATCATACGGTCTTTTTTTTTTTTTCACCAATTTTGAATTGGGTAGCCTGGGAAAATGTCACTGTGTGTACCAGTGCATTAATTTGGACATAAATAGTAAATCATAGTATGGTGTCTGTTGACAAAACAAGATGTAAAGATATAAAATTTTGTGAATTGTATCTTAAACTTGTATCATAATTTTCAACATCTGAACCTGAAAATTATGGTTAAAATGCCTTAGTCCTGAGATGTCTGTTCAGAATAGCAGTTTTTTTGCTGCTCCTTCCAGACCTCAGCCATGACTTATGTTGAAATGCAAATGAAAGAAGCCTGCAAGCTTTGTAGGAGAGTGTTTTGAGGTCTAAGGGAAAAAAAGGTAAATTGTATGTTATTTACTAATTACTGGCAAGTCATTTTTTCTAGGACTCTTATTTTTTTTCTTAGATACTTTATGTTTTTTGACCTCATGATTTTGAGCATACAGACCTAGGTTAATGTTTTTCTGATCAGTTCTATCTTTGACCAACTGTGGACTTTTTGAAACATTGCAATAAAGATTTCAACTACGAAAAGCTACAAGGCCTTTACTATTATTATGTGTGCACAAATTGTTATGTGTTGTATGTCTATATATACATATATCCGTATATCATATATATGATACACAAATTAACATATATAAGGAGCGCTCATAAAAAAATAGCGCTCGTAAAAACAAATTTTAAAAAAGTGGATCCAAAGATCTTTAATTCACGTGATTTAAATGTTTCAATTTAAATTGGATAAAGAGATAAAAACAAATGTCTTTAAATTTAAGCTTACAAAGTTTTCTAGGTGTTCAAACATCTAACAAAATATTAACATCTACAAAATGTCTAATATGCCTTGGCTCTAGTACCTTTCCTTCAACATAAAAATGGTTTACACTGTTCAATACATTTCTCTAACTTTTTGATAAATAAGTAAAGTAAATTTGATATGGGATTACTCATTCATGAGTACTTTTGTTAGATATCTGATTGATTTACTAAGATCTGTATTTTTTTTAGTAAACTCTGTATAAGATTGTAAAAATCAGTCATGTGTTAATGAGACAAAAATTTCTTAAAACATAAGTTTACCCATAACATTGAGTTTATTAAGATTTATGTTTTCTAGAGCAAGCAACCATAAAAATTAAACAACTGATTAAATAAAAACTGTTATTTTAGAGCACCGTACTGCCATTTCTTTAAAAGCCAAACTTGATTAATGTAGAAACATAAATGTAATTGTTATGCTATTAATGTTTTCATATCTTACAGGTATGGAAGTCTGTAAGGTAGAAACGTTTAAAGAGTATTATATCAAGCTGGTGCTCTGAAGTTGTGTGGTAAAAAATATATTGTGGATTTATTTACCTGTTATCAATAAGATATGTAAATTTTTATGTTACTTTTTACATTGGGGAACAATTTAAATGTATTTTTAAGTTAATTAGAGCCTAATCTTTGTAAAGGTTAAAAACTTTCAGCCTTTCTTTAATTCATGTTTTAAATGTGATATCATATGGTGTTAGCTAATGTTCATGTGACCTCAAACAATTTATTTAAACATTGTCAAATGATATTTAAAAATAAAGATCAGCTTTAGAACTAAAATAGTTAAGATTTATAAAGAGCCCTGCCTTTCCTGAGATAAGGCTGTGTGTCCCATCTTACTACATGTGAGAATGACTATGAAACGATTAGGTCAGATAATATTTCTTTAAAGTTATGTTAAAAAGTTTTTTTTTTTTTATTGTCAATATTCCTAGGATCTCAAACAGGGGATATAATGTATAACTCAGCCAAAAAATTCAGGGAAGATATTACACGAACTAAGTATTTTTACTTTTGTTAATTTTAGTTTGAAATTTTCTTATAAGTGATCTAAAGATTCCCTGTTAGTGTTTTACAAATGCGTTGCTATAAGAACACAACATGGGTTTATTCAAGATAATAAGTCATCAACTACAATACAGACAGAATAATACAGATCCCAATTAATAAAAAGGTAATTATAAAGTTATAGACATTAAAGCCCAGTACTCTTAATGTAAGGCTGTTAAAATTTATTTGCTGGATTTTTAAGATTAGGATTTAAAATGAATGTTAAATGAAAAGGGCCAAGAAAACCAATATTTGGCTCTTGCCCTCTGAGTCAGTCTGAATCCAGGGAACAGGGGACTTCTCTAAAGAGCTTTGCAACTCTGGGCCACATAACCTCCTGATCAGGGAGATTAATGAGACCACTGAAGAACAGAAAGCCAATCAGTGCATTTGTTACAAAGAGGAGAGTCATCAGAGAAAGGAGACATCCCTGATGCTTCTGAGGGAAGCCAAATGGTCAAGCAAGACCTGGACCCACCTAGCGCAAATGGCACTAGCAGAACTGAGAATCTCCTCTCAAGTTTCCCCAGAATTGATTCCCACAAAAGCTCAGCTGACTGTTAACAATAGATAGAAACAAAAGTCAGTTTGACTGCTTCATCTTAAACACTTAGCAAAGACAGTTAAGACCAAAATACAGCCACTCCTGGGCATTTTAAATAATAATAATAATAATAATAAAATTTTAAGGTATGCACTTTATCTTATCCTCCCAAAATAAGTAAGACTGGAGGCTACAAAGAAGGATTCTCAAACAGGAATGCCTAATACTTATAAAAAGAGACTATCAAGAAGAGCTGCCACAGGCAGAAGTTTTCAGTTTAAGACCTACAGATATTCCTAACCTACACAGGTAGGCTTGGTGTTTGCTAGTACGATTATCCAGCCCTGAGTAACAGAATTAAAGGTTTCTCTATTAGACGCAGAGGTCATATTAGTAAAAGGATTTTTACAAGATCAGATGACATTAATTTATTAAACTGTGTCTTATTGGGAGGGCCAACTGTAACACTTAAAGTTAAATATTAAGTTGACAGTCATGATAATTGGGGATATTAAAGACTGGTGAGGGAATTTCTATACAGTGACATGTTCCAGCTGCTGCAACATTTATTCAGTACTCATGGTTTTTGTTTCACTCATAGAAGAATCCATTCACAGATGACTTTACAACCTGTTCTTCCCCAACCTGACTTCAAACCGAACTGACTTCTAAAGGGCAACTCATGTCTCTCAACTGACTTCTAATAGTCAACTCATGTCCCTCACGACGAGCCCACTCACGTCACCCTGTTTCAGGAGAGAAGAAGAAAAAATTAGTGATGCCACTCTTTTTACAACAATGGAGAGAAAGATAATAGACTATCAATATAAATAATTAATTAAGTCAGGTAAAATCAGGGAGATCGGTTTTGGGTGAGTTGTAAAATTTTGGAGACTCTTATCAGAGGGATAAAAATTTCCTCAGTGTTCTTCCCATAATCTATCAAAGATTTGAAAGGGACACAGAGAAAAGGGGGAAATTGTAGACCCAACCTGATCTTTTATTAAAATTGGGAGCCATCATGCCACAAAGCCATGAAAAGATAATTTTGGCTTTACCATAAATTACTTCAAATTCTGAACCTGCGTGGAATGCCTGCCCACGTCTTGAACTCACGCATGCCCAGCTCTCTGACCAGATAGCAGCCCTCTCTGAAACTTTAGTGACACATCATAAATATTTGCCTTCTCTGGCCAGACAACAACCCTCGCTGAGGCTCTAATGGTCCTCATGAATTCTGATGTAGGGACAGCAAAAAAATTGTAAACTACCTTTAATGTGATGTTTATCAGAGTTCTGTTATCTGTAACCCCCCTTTTGTGTAACTTTCTGGGCTATAAAACTGGGCTGTAGGAAAGCTGGGGATGCTGTCTTGTTCCCACCATTTTGGGAGGGAGAGGCAGCACGGCCGGTGGAAATAATAAGCTTAATTTTATTTGATTTTAATTTGAGTCAGTGGTCTTTTCTAGCATCCTGGTCTAACAGGTAAACACTCCAAAGACGTGGAGCTCTGCCGGCCTAAAGACTTTTTGAGAAACTTCCTCTGAGGTTGGGCACTTGAAATATATGTTGTTGTAAGGAGATTTAGCTTCCTTTCTAGTGACACCATAAAAGCTGGGTCTGCATCTACGTGACCTGGAGGACATGGTTTTTTGTATTCTAATGAACATGAGGCAGCAGTGCTGAATTTTGTATTTATAGGTAAACTGTGGCCACTTGGTGCTCAGTGTCTCCCCGTGTGAACTGTGAAGCCATTTGGTCATCCTCCACTTTTCGTGGTGTTTCTTGCTGCTGCACTGGGAGTTTGGTATTTGCTTCATGAAATACAACGAGTTCAACTGGGACCCAGTATTGGAGGGAGTTCTGTCACTTGTGGTGACAGAGAATGCACCAACCAGGCTTCTATCTCTCAAAGCTTGCCCATTTGTCCATAGAAATCTGACTCTGAACTTTGCCCAGAACCCTCTCCATGTAACAAGAAGGGTCTGCTGGCTGCACCATATCAGTCACAAGCCATTTTGAAGGAAATGGAAAATCCTCCTGGCCACACCACAGATGTATTATCACACACCTGCCCACCACTGCAATAGGCCCACTACTCAGCAGGGTCCAACTTACTGGCATCTTTGTTCTACACCATTTTCATGAAACCCCGTCAATCATGGCATTCTCTTGTACACTCATGATCAGGAAAAAGACATCCAAAGGTTCTCCAGTGCCACCTGGTTAAGGGAATTTCAAAAATTTTATTGTATTTATTTAGCCATTTTTCATGGATGAAGTTGGAGGCATTGTGGGTTTCAGTTCATTCAGGAACCATTAAATGGTGAGGAAACTCATTTCAATGAAATCTCTGGAGAAATCTCACAGGCAAGTCATCCCATAGAGTGGTCAAAAGGTCACATGAAGCCAGGCCCATTGAGGTCTTCAATGTGACGTCCATGGGTGTTCTGACTGTCAACTATGGCTGCCACATCTTTCAGAATAAAATCATGTGATATCTTAGCTGAGATTCCAAGGCTCTGTGGAAAGTCACCCTTCTTTTTTGATCTCAGTTTCCAAGGGGAAATCCAATGTGTGGCCTCCTAAAATCTGAACACAGTTCATGGCAATATTTCTCTGAGATCAGTTCCAGAACTCAGACTCTAAGGGGAATCACACCAGAGTTCAAGCCCAGGTAGACCCTGTCATCACTTCCAAGCACTACACAAATGACCACAATTAAAACCAAAACACTCCCACAAGGCCCTCATCTTCTTCCATATAGACACTCATCATAACCTGTGGCTGGAGGTTTCCATGAGGGGCTCAGCCCAAGACAGTGTACAAAATAAACTCCCTTGCCCATAATTTGCCTAAAGTCAGGGTTGCCTGGATACCCTTCCTGAGAACCAGGAGTGATCAAATAAGCCTGCCATAAATACTGCTCTGCTTCTCCAATTTGAGGCCTACTGACTCTCGGGTATAGACTCTTTATGTGAATTGAAATCATGAGAAAACCCAAGCACATATGGGCTATCATCTGCAGTGTTTTGAGAACTCATTTGACACAAAGGATCCCTATTTTCACTTGATGGAGGTTAGGAACGTTACAGAGGAAGGCGAGAGACTTCGTCCACAATGACTGCTTTTTTGGCCATTTTGGTTTTGGAAGCACACGTGGGAACTTTCTTTAGATCCATCAGGTGCTGAGAATCTATGCAACAGCCTCACACATGGCCAAGAGTCTGATGCAGACACATTCCTTTCCAAAGCAATTAAGCAAAGAGCAACAGATGATGCCCATTAATTCCCCTTGAAAACCGTTTCCTTCAGGCTTCACAAAGGAGTGGCCTGAGGCAAAGACCTTTCTGACATTCAGGGCAACAGAACAATAGATAAGCAAATGGCCCATTGCAGGGTTTCTGGAATGATATCTGAGTTTTCTGAGATGATCCCATTCCCTTCAGCTATCCAGTACATGGCCATGTCACAGAGCTTGGAGGTGGTACATATCGTGGACCCAAAACCCTGAACCTATTCTGGAGAGTGGCCAGAATTCAAGAAGACATACAGGAACTTAGGAAGATAGTAGTTGTTGCCCATCCATTAGGAAAGCCACAGTCCATTCATAAATTGGGCAGGATGAATGCTGTGAAGTTTTCTACTAGACAGGACACATCCATTGATGCATTCTCTTTTCTAATGTCTACAACCACGGACACAGTGGGATAAACAGACATAGAAACACTCGCATTGTCAAAAGACTTACTAGAAACAGTCCACTCCAAATCAAACAAACCGACTTTCCTATATATTCTAAGATCATGAGACAAAACCACAAACTCACACGCACACCCACAAAGTCAACTCCTTCCCCCAAGTAGGTCTGTGACTATCCGGAGTGTCCTCTGACTGATGGGACATACTACGTTTCCCCGAAATGGGCTGTCCTATGTCACATCTGGTCTCCTTGGCCAACACTGTGAAGTTGTCAGGTGCCAGTAGTGAGACACTACCTGCTTTCTCAGGAAAGGCCCCTCTTCAGAGCTCTCCTGGAATTTGGCTATCCTCACATCAGTAGTTACACAGAAAGACCGATTCTGTCCTTGGTAAATCCAAACATGTGTGGCCACTGGGACTGGGACTGGGAATGACTCTGGGTACCTGGCTTCCTGGATCCCAAGTTCAGAGAGTTCCATCACCAAGAAAGTTATATACGTCACTTCCTTCAGGAACTGAATGAGGTCACTGCCTTGGCAACATCTTTGTCCTAACAGTTGCTTCCAAGTGTCCCAATAGATGGAGGCTGCCCCTACTTCCTGTGACACTTTCACAAGTAAGAATGGTATATCAAACATAGGCACCCGTAAACAGCTCTCCACACAAGCCTGGTTTGGTCCATCTTCTCTACATTAAGAAGAGAGAGACTGCTTCAGACACACCCCTTCATCCTGACCTGTTTTTTTTTTTTTTTTTTTTGTCATGAAAGATGACTTTCGCTCTCTCAGGTCCTTCATAGCTTTCTATATCTTCCCCAGGGTTCACTTCTGCATGGACCTTTGAGGTTCTCAGCAGGTGGAAGATCTCTTACATTTCTATATAAGAACAACTTTGTCCTTGCTTTTCTGTAAAGTTAGGTTGAGGAAACAAAGTATGGTTAGGATTAATAACATGATTGATTTGGGTTAGGAATCATTCTGCTGCATGAATAATGTTATTGGGAACCTGCAATATTTATAAGGATATATAGAGGTGAAATATATGTATGAAAACACAAATCTAGGTAAGATTTGAAGCCCAAAAGGGCATTGGATCCTTGATTGGGATACTTTACTCTGAATTATGTTGTGCACATGTTTCTCAGATAAATCTATACATAATGGCATAGGACCTTGTACCTTGGATAATTGAATGTTGAAGAGAACATCCAGTCAAAAAAGGATAGTTGGTAGGATTAGGAAGATACTTGATAGGATTAGAAAAAAGAGTCAGTATAGGATTTGGACAAAAACTTCCTTAGCAATAGGGTTTCAGGTAGACAGAAAATGTAAATGTCAGCACATTTGAAGAGTCAGTCACAATGATGAACTGGGGAAAATATGTAGGAAAGCAGATATCATTAGAGACATTAGGAAATCAGGCAAATGATGAAGTGATTGATAGGATTAGACATTTTCAACAGGCTTGAGGTTGAATACATAATCTTAGGAAGAAACAAATATGTAGTCACCAATAGGATTGACATTTGAGAGCATTAGGCAACATGGACATGGGTGATTTTCATAATCCATACTCACATTCCATTTAGGCTTTGGTACAATTGTAAGTGTGACTTTGCATTTTGTGGCCAGAATATTACTGTGATAAAATGTATATGTAGATCAGGTGACATGAGTCTTTCTTGCACCATTTCTGGGAGCAATATTTAGAAGAGATATAAATTAGTATTGGGGGCACAAATAGGTGTACCATGTGTGAATATATAATATAACAGATTCCAACTTTAGAAATTGGAATAAATTGATATCTGAAAATACACATGAAATGTCATATTGACATACATACATTCATTCCAACCAGTTATACATCTAATGGTAATATTAGGGTTGTGGTTTATCATAAAGTGTGTGTGAGTTTTGCTTCAAAATTGATTATGGAAATCGAAAATAATATGTTTGGAAAGAAGTCTCAATAAATAACCAGTCAAAAGCAAGGAGGAATACATGTGTACTGAAGCAGGAAGTGATTGAATGTGTTTCAAATGTCTTTAAATTTGTGAACTTGTGGATGAAATGTATATACTATGATGTACAAAAACTGAAGAAATAGTAATGTACCAGTGTTAAATAAAAATGAACGTCAAAATACACATCATGCCCCTTTGAAATCTACTTGCATTGATGTTAAATTGGGTCAGTTACAGTAGAAATATAAGGATTTGTTTGCACCATTCAGTGAAGTGAGTTTTCAGTACTAGAAAACAAATATGTATTTCAGGTGGATGAATATTTCTGAAAATAATCGTATAAAAATTTGATTATAAAACCACATACATGAGCATGAGTGAATTATTTAGGGAGTGTATAATAGGACACATATATTTTATATTTGGAAAAATCTAGAGAATATATATATATATATCTCACAGAGAAACATTAGAAAGTAGCAATATATATGCCAATCAAAATTCATCGTGAAATATATATCATCCACCGATCCAAAAATATTAATTTTACTGAACATGGATTTATGTATAATGTTGTTCAACTAAAAATCTCACTCATAGTTTGAATTTTCAGTTCCAAAAGCGTTTAGGAGGGGTGATCTCTTCTCATACTTTGTTTCTGCCAAGTTAGCCACCTCACAAAAATGTACGTGTGATACCAGGTATGATTTTATATGTGCATATAAAAATACATGTGCTGAATTGGCTACAGAAAAAAGGAGACAGAAATTCACATATGTGTTAACTTTAAAAACACATGGAGTACTATTTCAACAAACAATTGACAAGATTTATAACTCCTACACTATATCATGCAAAAGGCAAGACCAACTATACACCATGCCTCCTCTGAACTGCTTGTATTTATATTATGTTTGGGTTATTTGTCTCCATCATATTAGGATTAGTAGTCAGAGTCTATTAGGGTATGGGTTACTGACAGGGATTCAGTATTTCGAATGGAAAATTGGAAAATGAATCCAATGTGTATGTAAATATGTGCTACACAAAAATCTTCCCACTCTCATCCAGAACAATACCTTGACAACACCTTCACGCCATGTAAGACACAATTAGAGGAGAAGAGTTAGAAAATCCATGAATACATATCTGGAATGGAATGCGATCAGAAGTTCACAACCTTGGAAGTGTTAGAGGAATTTCCAAAAGTAAGGGACAGGGTAAACACTTCAAAAACATGGAGGTCTGTTGTCCTAGAGACTTCTTGAGATACTGCCTGTGAGGTTGGGCACTTGAAATATATGTTGTTGTCACGTGCTTTAGCTTCCTTTCTAGTGAAATCATCAACCTGGGTCTGCATCTATGTGACCTGGAGGACATGGTTTCTTATTTTCCATCCGTGGGTGGGCCCCTTGGTTAAGAGCTCTGGCTACTGGACAAATTTTACACAAAGAAGCCTCTAATCTGACTTTTGGGGCCCCTTGAACTATCTACTCCCCACATCACTTGAAAGATCTTTTACCTTAAAAGGGTCTTCAAACCCTCCCTACATCCAGAGTTCTGTCGCTCCTCACTTCCTTTCTGGAAAACCCTAATATTATTTTCCTCCCCTGCTCTGCACTGAACCCTGCCTCACTGCTCCCAATAACTCCCATGTCTCACACACCAACTCAAAATTGCTTGGAAAACTTAGATGATTTCCTCCTCTGTCATTCTTCCATTTTTGAGAGACCACTCACCAAGCCTGACCTTATCTGGTTTACTGACAGCAGTTCCTTTAGGCAGAATGGAACTCATTACTCTGGATACGCTGTATTTTCAGCCACTGAGATTATAGAGGCCAAAGTTTTGCCTTCAGGAACTACAGACCAGCAGGCTGATTTTATAGCATCCACTCGTGCCTGCCTTCTAGCACAAGGCAAATCCCTCACCCTCTAAAATGATTCAAAATATGTCTTGAATATCTTATTATCCCATGCTGCAAATTGAAAGAAGCGAGGCCTACTTACCACCAAAGGTAATGCGATCACTAATTCAGCTCTTATAACCAATCTGATAGAGGCCTCCCACTTACCCACCCAGTTAGGAGATGTCCATTGTAGGTCCCATCAGAAGGACGGCTCTCTTATCACTGAGGGCAATGCCAAAGCTGACCAGGTGGCACGAATGGCTGCTACCACTTCCAATCATGGCCCCCATGGTGGACATATAATGGCCACTTTAGACAGCTCATCTGAAGCCCCTACTTCTTTCAGTAAGAACAAGCATCTTTTCAAGTTCCTTCATACTCTATTCCTTTCCAATTCTCAGTCTTTGACCCTCTTTTTACAGAGTTTCTTCTTCCTCACTCCCTCTGACAAGCCATGCTACAGAATATAGCCTCTAATTGTCAGATCTGTCAGTGGACCAACCCTCATACTCCTTTAAGGCCCAAACGTTTCCCTTCCCAACAAGCCTGGGGACACATTCCCTCTACTGACTGGCAGGTAGACTTCACCAACATGCCCACAGTATGGCACACTAAATACCTCCTTGTCTTTGTGGACACTTTCTCTGGTTTGGTTGAGGCATTTCCCACTTCCAATAAAAAGGCTTCCACTTTAGCTTCAATCTTACTGACAGACATCATCCCCAGGTTTGGTATGCCCACTTCCCTACAATATGACAATGGCCCTGAGTTTACTTCTAGGATCACACAAAAGGTCACTCAAGCCCTCTCCTTCAAGTGGCATTTCAACTGTCCATATTTCCCCCAGGCTTCAGGGAATTTGGAAAGGGTAAATCGTACTCTAAAGGAAGTCCTTACCAAATTGACAATGGAATTAAACATAGACTGGGTCAAACTCCTTCCCTTGGCTTTGCTTCGAATCAGAGCTCTCCCTAAGAAACCATCTTTACTGTCTCCTTTTGAGATAATGTATGAAAGACATCTTATAACCCCTGCGTTGGTCATTTCACAAGGACCTCTCACCCGAGATTTGTCTTTGCCTCTCTTGCTTCATCTCCGCTCGGAACTCTGGAAATATCAGGACTGGCTTCTTCCGGACCCAGTCTCCTCTCCAAACACTCCTCCCTTAACACCTGTTAGTCTAGTCAATTATAATACCCCAGAGGAGAAAGGGACTCTTGCCCCAAAATGGGAAGGCCCCTATCCTGTCATTCTCTGTACCCCCACCGCCGCCAAACTCTCCTTACCAGACAACCGTCTCACTCCCTGGAATCACATGTCTAGGTTGAAGCCACATCACCAGGAGGCCCCACATGCTGACGACAGGGCCACCGCAGAGGAACTCCAAGAATCACCTCCTGAACCTCCCCTTTACTCCTGCTCTCCACACCCATCTCACCCATTTAAGTTGCGGCTCACACGGTTTTCCTTGCAGCCCAATTCCTCTTAAAGAAGGCACAATGAGCTCTCCCAACACCCTAGTCTTCTCTAACTGCTTGTTTTTTGTGCTCTGCTTATTTTCTGTGCTCTGTCAGGACTGGTCTTTACCCTCCTCACCTACCATGCATTTATTCACTCTTCGGGAACGATACTCAGAACATGGCATGCAGACGGTCCGCGGAGTGGATGCAACTACTTGCTTCATCCACAACTGCACCTCTATTTCCCTAAAATTGTCACCTTCAAGGACCTTCGTCCCTGGTAGCTGGAACTGGCCTTTCATTTGCTTCCTTTTTGATCAAACAAAAGATTATTGTCATTGGTGGCCTGAGATATATAATGGGTGACCCTATTGGTCATGCAGGTTCCATGATGAACGTGGTAGCTATTCTTACCACTCACTCGGTTACCCTGAAGGGTGGACTTCTAGTTACATAAAGTGGCATAAAGGCTCTTCATCCAATAACAATGCATGGTATACTTTAGATAAACCTGACCCCAAGGCCAAACGTTGGGGCTATGTTGAGTTTGCTGTCTATGCTCAGACAACCTCAGTCAGACCCACAGGGTGGATGACTATTGGCCGCACCCTGATTACGCCACCTAAGGCAACCATCCAGGTAGTCGAACACATTAAGGACTCAGAATCAAAACTTCGAGATCGTATACATAGCTCATCCAAAGAGGATTCAGAGCCTTCAACCCCCTCAGGTCCCTCTCCCACATGGCTCAATTTGCTACACCAAACGTTTTGATTATTAAACTCCACCCGTCTTTCTTTGCCTACTTCTCAGTGCTTTCTCTGTGCTTCACTTAGTCGTCCACTTCTAGCAGCAGTCCCATTAGCGGCAGAAAATATTCCAGCAAAACCCTACAATTTCTCTAAAAAGGACAAACCCTACATGTGACACGTAACCCACTGTGGGAAAGTTATTCCACCAATACTTTATTTCCTTTCATCTGTTTCCACCTGCCAATAATGAATCCTTTACCCGTTTGTTCCTTGAGCTACAACACCCCATAGAGCCCTGTGTTTAGGCAACCTGAACATTTCCTCTGGTGTAATGGGTCTTTAAGTACCTCAACCATCAATGTCTCTGGCACCTGTTTCTTGGTTACTGTAGTTCCTCAGCTATCTTTGTATACTCCCACCGAATTCCGACAGTTGGCCCTACCTTCCCGCACCCGTAAGGTAGTCTTTCTGCCGGTTCTGGTAGGCCTCATTTTAACAACCTCAGTGACGAGTCTCGGACTCTCTGGTGGAGCTATAGGTCATGCTCTATGGGCATCCAATGACCTTCAACAAAAACTGCAGGAAACACTCAATACCATGGCTGAGTCTCTGGGTTCCTTGCAGCGGCAGGTTACATCATTGGCACAAGTGGCTTTACAGAACCAAAGGGCAATTGATCTTCTCACTGCAGAAAAAGGGGTTACATGCCTATTCCTCAGAGAGGAATTTTGCTATTATGTTAATGAATCTGGGCTAATAAAAAAAAATGTTGTTAAATTGCAGGAATTATCGACCGAATTCCTCAAACATACCTCCTCCAATCCCATCATAGGGTTCTTCCAATCCTATCTTGCCATGTACTTACTACATATCTTGGGGCCCCTTATTGGGATGCTCCTTTTTGTGCTCTCTTGCCCTGCAAAATGAAGTGCCTTCAAACCCAACTGCAAAAAATTCCTAATCAAACTTTCAACCAGCTTTTGCTTAGGCACTACCAGCCTCTGATGACCGATGAACCCCCAACATCTCCAAGAGAACAGTAACTCAGTGATGAAGCTCACTACCAGGCATGATGGAATGCAATGGGTATCAGACAGCGGGAGACAACGAGCTCTGAGAACCTCTTAATCTGCCATCCTGGATTCATGAGTCTTTACCACCTTCTAAGATTTCTCATGGCCCTTGGCCTCTTCTATGTCAGTCCCCCAACATGGAACTTCTGCCAAAAAATGACATTTCCTTTAATTTTTATCTTCATTCTGTTTTTATTTGCTCTGATCTTCTTCAGGTGCTGGTGACGCCATGTCCAGGCAACGCTTCCAGTATTTCCTAGAGTCTCTGTTACAGGACCAGTGGCTGATACCAACAATCTCTTCCATCCAGGACTAGTTCCATGCCATCGACAACTTTGGCTTCAGGGAACATTCATTGACTTCACCCCTACGAAAGTAGCTGTCTATAGCCACTGGGTTTTATTTCTGGCTGCCATGATAATCCCAAACCTGCTCCATGAGCATTCCTCCACTTCTCTTTCTAGGCCCCACACCACCCCCACACAGCAGGAAGCAGCTGGATCTGACAAATGACGCCCCACTTCCTAAGAAAACAAAAAGGGTGGAATGTTGGGAAAAGAATAAATGGCAGCCATACCCCAGAGAAAAACCTCAACATGGCGCCTAAGGACTTCTTCTTCCTACCTTCTTCATTTCTGCAGTGGCGCAAAAAGTTCCCACCCTTGTGAACTCTCACGTCAGCGCCAATTTCAAATCTCACTTGTGGGGAACCTTAGCCCCAATGAGAACTAATTCCTGGGCTCTGGAGCTGATATCTGAAAGTACTTGCCAATAAACGGGTTGCTGCCATTTATCTAAGCCCTACCATCTCCCCCTTAGTTCTATATAAGCACACAGCTTTGAGCAATAAAATTGGAATTCTCCCGGTGAAGTGTCATTGCGTGGGGAATTATTTCACTCATGATCAGCAACAGGATATCCAAAGGTTCTCCAGTGCCACCTGGTCATGGGAATTTCAGAAATTTGATGGTATTTATTTAGCCATTTTTGAAGGATGAAGTTGGAGTCACTGTACGTTTCAATTAATGCAGGAACCATTATGTGGTGAGGAAGCTCATTTAAATTAAAACTCTGGAGAAATCTCACAGGCAAGGCTTCCCAAAGAGTGGCCAAAAGGTCACATGAAGCCAGGATCATTGAGGTCTACAATATGAGTTCCATATGTGTTTAGATTCTCAACTATGGCTGCCAAGTCTTTCAGAATAAAATCATGTGATATCCTGGCTGAGATTCTCCCTGCACTGTGGAAAGACACCCTGGCACTCGATCTCAGTTTTCAAGGGAGGCTTCTCATGCGTGGCCTCCTAAAATCCCAACACATTTCATGGCAATACTTCTTTGAGGTAAATTCCAGAACTCAGTCTCTAAGAGGAATCATGCCAGAGTTCAAGCCCAGGTGGATCCAGTTATCTCTTCCAACCGCCAAACAAATGACCACAATTAAAACCAAACACTCCCACATGGCCCTCATCTTCTTCCATATAGACACTTATCATAACCTCTGGCTGGAGTTTTTCATGAGGGGTGCAGCCCAAGACAGTGTCAAAAATAAGCTCCCTTGCCCCTCATTTGCCTAAAGTCAAGGTGGCCTGGACACCCATCCGGTGAACCAGGAGTGATCAGATAGGCTAGCTGTTAATACTGCTCTGCATCTCCAATTTGAGGCCTACTGACTGTCAGGTATAGATTCTTTATATGATTTGGAGCCATGAGAAAACCCAAAAACCTATGGGCTAGCCTCTGCAGGGCTGTGCATAACTCATTTGACCCAAAGGATCCGTATTCTCACTTGATGGTGGTCAGGAACCTTACAAATGAATGCGAGAGACTTCATTCACAATAATTGCTCTTTTGGCCTTTTTGGTTTTGGATGCACACATGGGATCTCTCTTTATATCCATCAGGTGCTGAGAATCTAAGCCACAACCTCACACAGGGCCAAGAGGCTGATTTAGACACATCCATTTCCAAAGCAATTAAGCAAAGAGCCACAGGTGGTGCCCATTCATTTTCATTTGAAAACTGTTTTCTTCAGGCTTCACAAAGGGGTGGCCTGAGGCAAAGACCTTCCTGACATTCAGGGAAACAGAACAATTGATAAGCAAAAGGCCGAAAGCATGGTTTCTCAACTGAGACTTTCTTGGTCACACTGATATCTGTGTTTTCTGAGATGCTCGCCATTCCCTTCAACTATCCAGGACATGGCAATGTCACAGAGCTTGGAGGTGGTACATATTTTGGACACAAAACCATGAGAATATTATGGAGAGTGGTGAGAATTCTGGAAGAAACAGGAACTTAGGAAGGTAGCAGGTGTTGCCCATGGATAAGGCAAGCTGCAGTCCATTCATAAATTGGGCAGGATGAATGCCGGGAATCTTTCTACTATACAGGACATATCAATTGTTGCATTCTATTTTCTAATGTCTACAACCACGGACACAGTGGGATACACAGACATAGAAACACTTGCCTTGTCCAACGACTTACTAGAAGAAGACCACTCCAAATCAAACAAACCGTCTTTCCTACCTATTCTCAGATCATGAGACAAAACCACAAAATCACACCCACACCCACAAAGACACCTCCTTCCCCCATGTAACTCTGTGACTATCCGGAGTTTTCTCTGAGTGGTGGGCCATACTATGTTCCCCCAAAATGGCCTGTCCTATCTCAGATCTGGTCTCCTTGGCCAACTATGTGAAGTTGTCAGGAGCCTGCGGTGAACCACTACCTACTTTCTCAGGAAAGGCCCCTATGCAGAGCTCTCCTGGTATTTGGCCATCCTCACATCTGTAGGTACCAAGAAAGACTGACACTCTCCTTGGTAAATTCAAACAAGTGAGCCTACTGGGTCTGGGACTGGACTGGCTCCGGGTGCCTGGCTTCCTGGATCCCAAGTTAAGAGAGTTCCATCACCAAGGAAGTGAGGTAGATCACTTCTTCAGGAACTGAATGAGGTCATTGAATTGACAACCACTTTGTCATAACAGTTGCTTTCAAGAGTCCCATGAGATGGAGGCTGCCCCTACTTCCTGTGACACTTTCACAAGTTAGAATGGTATATAAACCATGGGCACCCGGGAACAGCTCTCCACCTAGCACTGTTTTGGTCCATCTTCTCTACATTAAGAAGAGAGAGGCTGATTCATACACATCCCTTCATGCTGACAAGGTTGTTTGCCATAGAAGATGACTTTTCTCTCTCAGGTCTTTCGTAGCTGCCTACATCTTCTCAAGGGATCATTTCTGCATGGACCTTTGATGTTCTCAACAGCTGGAACATGCCCTACATTCCTGTATTTTAAGAGCAACCCTGTCCCTGCTGTTCTGTAAAGTTCGATTGAGAGAACAATGTATGGTTTTGGGTTAGTAACATGTTCAATTTGGGGTTAGGAATCCTTCTACATGACGAATAATGGTATTGGGAAACTATGATATTTACAAGAATATATAGGTGAAATATAAGTATAAAAACAGAAATCTATGGAAGATATGAAATCCAGAAGGGCATTGGGCCCTTAATTGGTACACTTAGCTTTGAATTATTTAAGGGAAATTGCTTGGAAATGAAAGGAGACCCTCAGATAAATCTATATACAATGGCATAGGAGCTTGTACCTTGGATGATTGAATGTCGAAGAGAACATCCACTCAAAAAGGGATAGTCGGTAGGATTAGGAAGATAGTCAGTAGGTTTACAAAGAACAGTGAGAATAGGATTTAGACCAAAAGTTCTTAAGCAATAGGGTTTCAGGTAGACAGTGAATGTAAATGTCAGCACAAGTGAAGAGTCAGTCACAATGATGAACAGGGGAAAATATGTAGGAAAATAGATATAAATAGAGACATTACTAAATCAGGCAAAGTATAAAGTGAGTGATAGGATTAGGCATTTTCAACAGGCTTGAGGTTGAATATATAATCTTAGGAAGAAACAAAAATGTAGTCACCAATAAGATTGACATTTGAGAGCATTAGGCCACCTGGACATGGAAGGTTTTAGTAATCCATGCTCACTTTCCATTTAGGCTTTGGTACAAACTTAAGGGTGACCTTTGACTTTTTTGTACAGAATATTACTGTGATAAAATGTATATATAGATCAGGTGACATGAGTATTTCTTCCACCATTTTTTGAGGAATATTTTGAAAACGTATAAATTAGTATTGAGGGTAAAAATAGGTGTACCCTGTGTCTATGAATATAGAGATAATGCATGAATAGATCATACAGTTAATAAATAATATAACTGGTTCCCCTTTAAATAATGTATTGAATTGATATCTGAAAATATATAAGAAATCATATATTTTTTTAATTAATTTTTATTGTAGGTTGTTCAAAACATTACATAGTTCTTGATATATCATATTTCACACTTTGATTCAAGTGGGATATGAGCTCCCATTTTTACCCCAAATTTTTACAGATTGCAGAATCACATCAGTTGCAGAACCATTGATTTACATATTGCCATTCTGGTGTCTGTTGTATTCTGCTGCCTTTTCTATCCTCTACTATCCCCCCTCCCCCCTTTCCTCCCCTCTTCTCTCTCTACCCCCTCTACTGTAGTTCATTTCTCCCCCTTATATTTTCCTCCTTTCCCCTCACATCCTCTTGTATGTAATTTTGTATACCCCTAAGGGTCTCCTTCCATTTACATGCAATTTCCCTTCTCTCTCCCTTTCCCTCCCACCTCTCATCCCTCTTTAATGTTAATCTTCTTCTCATGCTCTTCGTCCCTACTCTGTTCTTAGTTACTCTCCTTATATCAAAGAAGACATTTGGCATTTGTTTTTAAGGGATTGGCTAGGTTCACTTAGCATAATCTGCTCTAATGCCATCCATTTCCCTCCAAATTCTATGATTTTGTCATTTCTTAATGCAGAGTAATACTCCATTGTGTATAAATGCCACATTTTTTTTATCCATTCGTCTATTGAAGGGCATCTATGTTGGTTCCACAGTCTTGCTATTGTGAATTGTGCTGCTATGAACATGGATGTAGCAGTGTCCCTATAGTGTGCTCTTTTTAGGTCTTTAGGGAATAGACCGAGTAGGGGAATAGCTGGATCAACTGGTGGTTCCATTCCGAGCTTTCCAAGAAATCTCCATACTGCTTTCCAAATTGGCCGCACCAATTTGCAGTCCCACCAGCAATGTACAAGAGTACCCTTTTCCCCACATCCTCGCCAGCACTTGATGCTGTTTGACTTCCTAATGGCTGCCAATCTTACTGGAGTGAGATGGTATCTTAGGGTGGTTTTGATTTGCATTTCTCTGACTGCTAGAGATGGTGAGCATTTTTTCATATACTTGTTGATTGATTGTATGTCCTCCTCTGAGAAATTTCTGTTCAGGTCCTAGGCCCATTTGTTGATTGGGTTATTCGTTATCTCATTGTCTAATTTTTTTAGTTCTTTGTATATTCTGGATATTATGGCTCTGTCTGAGGTGTGAGGAGTAAAGATTTGTTCCCAGGACGTAGGCTCCCTATTTACCTCTCTTATTGTTTCTTTTGCTGAGAAAAAACTTTTTAGTTTGAGTAAGTCCCATTTGTTGATTCTAGTTATTAACTGTTGTGCTATGGGTGTCCTATTGAGGAATTTGGAGCACGACCCCACAGTATGTAGATCATAGCCAATTTTTTCTTCTATCAAATGCCATGTCTCTGATTTGATATCAAGTTCCTTGATCCACTTTGAGTTAATTTTGTGCATGGTGAGAGAAAGGGATTCAGTTTCATTTTGTTGCAAATGGATTTCCAGTTTTCCCAACACCATTTGTTGAAGATGCTATCCTTCTTCCATTGCATGCGTTTAGCCCCTTTATCGAATATAAGATAGTTGTAGTTTTGTGGATTGGCTTCTGTGTCCTCTATTCTGTACCATTGGTCCACCCGCCGGTTTTGTTACCAGTACCATGGTGTTTTTGTTACTATTGCTCTGTAGTATAGTTTGAAGTCTGGTATAGCTATCCTGCCTGATTCACACTTCCTGCTTAGCATTGTTTTTGCTATTCTGGGTCTTTTATTTTTCCATATGAATTTCATGATTGCTTTCTCTATTTCTACAAGAAATGCCGTTGGGATTTTGATTGGCATTGGATTAAACCTATAGAGAACTTTTGGTATTATCGCCATTTTGATGTTGTTACTTCTACCTATCCATGAACAGGGTATATTTTTCCATCTTCTAAGATCTTCTTCTATTTCTTTCTTTAGGGTTCTGTAGTTTTCATTGTATAAGTCTTTCACCTCTTTTGTTAGGTTGATTCCCAAGTATTTTACTTTTATTGAGGATATTGTGAATGGGGTGGTTGTCCTCATTTAAATTTCAGAGGATTTGTCACTGATATACAGGAATGCCTTTGATTTATGCGTGTTGATTTTATAGCCTGCCACTTTGCTGAATTCATTTATTAGCTCTAATAGTTTCTTTGTAGACCCTTTTGGGTCTGCTAGGTATCGAATCATGTCATCTGCAAATAGTGATAATTTGAGTTCTTCTTTTCTATTTTTATGCCTTTATTTTTTTTCGTCTGTCTAATTGCTCTGGCCAGTGATTCGAGAACTATGTTGAACAGAAGTGGTGAGAGAGGGCATCCCTGTCTTGTTCCAGATTTTAGAGGGAATGCCTTCAGTTTTTCTCCATTCTGAATGATGCTAGCCTGAGGCTTAGCATAGATTGCTTTTACAATATTGAGGTATGTTCCTGTTATCCTTAGTTTTTCTAGAGTTTTCAATATAAAGGGATGCTCTACTTTGTCGAATGCTTTTTCCACATCTATCGAGATGATCATATGGTTCTTATTTTTAAGCCTATTGATGTGGTGAATAACATTTATTGATTTCCGTATATTGAACCAACCTTGCATCCCAGGGATAAATCCTACCAGATCATGTTGCACAATTTTTTTGATATGTTTTTGTATCCGGTTCGACAGAAGTTTATTGAGGATTTTTGCATCTAGGTTCATTAGAGATATTGGTCTGTAGTTTTCTTTCTTTGAAGTGTCTTTGTCTGATTTAGGAATCAGGGTGTTGTTGGCCTCATAGAATGAATTTGGAAGTTCTCCCTCTTTTTCTATTTTCTGAAATAGCTTGAAAAGTATTGGTATTAGTTCCTCTTTAAAGGTTTTGTAAAACTCTGCTGTATACCCATCCGGTCCTGGGCTTTTCTTAGTTGGTAGTCTTTTGATGGTATCTTCTATTTCCTCAATTGATATTGGTCTGTTAAGGTTGTCAATATCCTCCTGACTCAATCTGGGCAAATCATATAACTTAAGAAATTTATCGATGCCTTCACTATCTTCTATTTTGTTGGAGTATAAGGATTCAAAATAATTTCTGATAATCTTCTGTATTTCTGAAGTGTCTGTTGTGATATTGCCTTTTTCATCCCGTATGCTGGTAATATGAGTTCTCTCTCTTCTTCTCTTCGTTAGCGTGGCTAAGGGTCTGTCGATTTTTTTTATTTTTTCAAAGAACCAACTTTTAGTTTTGTCAATTTTTTCTATTGTTTCTTTCGTTTCGATTTCATTAATTTCAGCTCTGATTTTAATTATTTCTTGTCTTCTACTTCTTTTGCTGTTGTTTTTCTCTTCTTTTTCTAGGATTTTGAGTTGAAGTATTAGATCATTTATTTGTTGGTTTTTTCTTTTTTTAAGGAATGAACTCCAAGCAATAAATTTTCCTCTTAGAACTGCTTTCAATGTGTCCCATAGATTCCAATATGTTGTGTCTGTGTTTTCATTTATCTTTAAGAATTTTTTAATTTCCTCCTTGATGTCTTCTATAACCCATTGATCATTCAGTAACCTATTGTTCATTCTCCAAGTGATGCATGATTTTTCCTTATTTCTTTTATCGTTAATTTTCAATTTCATTCCATTATGATCAGTTAAGATGCATAGTATTATCTCTACTCCTTTATATTGTCTAAGAGTTGCCCTGTGACATAATATATGATCTATTTTTGAGAAGGATCCATGTGCTGCTGAGAAAAAAGTGTAACTGCTTGATGTTGGGTGGTATATTCTATATATGTCAATTAAGTCTAGGTTATTAATTGTGTTATTGAGCTCTATAGTTTCCTTATTCAACTTTTGTTTGGAAGATCTGTCCAGTGGTGAGAGAGGTGTGTTGAAGTCTCCCATGATTATTGTATGGTGGTCTATTAGACTCTTGAACTTGAGAAGTGTTTGTTTGATGAACATAGCTGCACCATTGTTTGGGGCATATATATTTATGATTGTTATGTCTTGTTGGTGTATGGTTCCCTTGAGAAGTATGTAGTGTCCATCTTCATCCCTTTTGATTAACTTTGGCTTGAAATCTATTTTATTTGATATGAATATGGACACTCCTGCTTGTTTCCGAAGTCCATATGAGTGATATGATTTTTCCCAACCTTTCACCTTCAGTCTAAGTATGTCTTTTCCTATCAAATGCGTCTCCTGAAGGCAGCATATTGTTGGGTCTTGTTTTGTGATCCATTCTACTAGCCTGTGTCTCTTAATTGGTGAGTTTAAGCCATTAACATTTAGGGTTATTATTGAGATATGGGTGTTCTTCCAGCCATATTGGTTTATTTATGTTACTAAACATGGTTTGTTTTCCTCTTTGATTATTCCCCCCCCTTCACTGTACTACCTCCCGCTGTTGGTTTTCATTGACATTTTCCATTTCCTCTTCCTGTAATATTTTGCCGAGGATGTTTTGAAGAGATGGTTTTCTAGCTGCAAATTCTTTTAACTTTTGTTTATCATGAAAGGTTTTAATTTCATCTTCCATCCTGAAGCTTAATTTCACGGGATACACAATTCTTGGTTGTAACCCATTTTCTTTTAGTGTATGAAATATGTTATTCCAGGATCTTCTAGCTTTCAGAGTCTGTGTTAAAAGATCAGCTGTTATCCTGATTGGTTTACCCCTAAATGTAATCTGCTTCCTTTCTCTTGTAGCTTTTAAAATTCTCTCCTTATTCTGTATGTTGGGCATCTTCATTATAATGTGTCTAGGTGTGGATCTCTTATGATTTTGCACATTCGGCGTCCTGTAGGCTTCTAGGATTTGGGATTCTGTCTCATTCTTCAAGTCTGGGAAGTTTTCTCGTATTATTTCGTTGAATAGATTGCTCATTCCTTTGGTTTGGACCTCGATACCTTCCTGTATCCCAATGACTCTTAAGTTTGGTCTCTTTATGTTATCCCATATTTCTTGAATGTTCTGCTCATGGTTTCTTAACAGCTTTGCTGAGCTGTCTATGTTCTTCTCCAGTTGAAATACTTTGTCTTCATTGTCTGATGTTCTATCTTCTAAGTGTTCTACTCTGCTGGTAGTATTCTCAATTGAGTTTTTATGTTGGTTTATTGTTTCCTGAATTTCCAGGATTTCTGTTTGTTTGTTTTTTATAACCTCTATCTCCCTGAATAATTGATCTTTTGCTTCTTGGATTTGTTTATGTAATTCATTGTCGAAGTGGTCGAAGTGGTCTTTCATTGTCTGATTTTGCTGTCTAATGTCTTCCTTGAGACTCCAGATCATCTGAAGCATGTATATCCTGAATTCTTTATCTGACATTCCATCTGCTGCAGATATTACCTCTTCTAAAGTTGAATTGACCTGCATTGCTTGTGGTCCTTTTTTTCCTTGTCTTTTCATACTGATCACGTTTCTTTCTGCTTGGTGAAACTGTTGTGTTATTGATTTTTACCCCTATATATTTATATTGCTTTTGTATAGCTGCATCGTCTCCCTTGCAGGCTTTGGCGGTGGTTCTGCCCCTCCTTCAATTGAGGCAATGTGCCTACCACGCCGGGAGGCCGCTGTGCCTCTACTTTCGATGGGCCTGTTCTTTCGGTGGTCACAGGTCCGCCTACCTTGCAGGAGTGAGCAGCGGTTTTGCCCCTCCGCTGGCCACTAGGCCTGTTCTGTCTGTCGGTTGCAGGTATGTCTACCTAAAAGGCGCTGGTGGCGGCTCTGCCCCTCCCCCAACGGGGTGATGTATCTGGCGGGCCACTGGGCCTGTTTTGTCGGTGGTCACGGTTCCGCCTACATTGCACGTGCGTGGAGCAGCTGTGTCCCTCTGAGAGTTGCTGAGCCTGACCTGCCGGTGGATGGCAAGTCTGCCTACCTTGCAGGTGCAGGGGTGGCTCTGCCGCTCCGCGGGTCACTGGGCCTGATCTGCTGGTGAGTTGCAGGTCTGCCTAACTTGCAGGCGCCCGGCGGCTCTGCCCCTCCCCCAACTGGGGCGGGGCGATGTGTCTGGCCGGCCGCTGGGCCTGTTCCGTTGGTGGTCATGGTTCAGCCAATCTAGCAGGCACGTGGGGCAGCTGTGTCCCTCCGCAGTTTTTTGGGCCTGACCTTTCGGTGGGTCGCAGGTCTGCCTACCTTGTAGGCTCGGGGGGTGGCTCTGCCGCTCTGTGGATTGCTGTGCCTGTTCTGCTGGTGGGTCGCGGGTCCGCCTACCTTGCAGGCACCCGGCGCCTCTGCCCCTCCCCCAACCGGAGCTATGTGTCTGGCGGTCCACTGGGCCTCTTTTGTCGGTGGTCACGGTTCCGCTTACCCTGCACGCGCGTGGAGCAGCTGGGTCTCTCTGAGAGTTGCTGGGCCTGACCTGTCGGTGGGTGGCAAGTGCGCCTACCTTGCAGGCCCGGGGGTGGCTCTGCCGCTCCGCGGGTTGCTGGGCCTGATATGCTGGTGAGATGCAGGTCTGCCTAACTTGCAGGCTCCCGGCGGCTCTGCCCCTCCCCCAACCGGGGTGGGGCAATGTGTCTGGCCGGCCTCTGAGCCTGTTCTGTTGGTGGTCAGCGTTCTGCCTACCTAGCAGGCTCGTGGGGCAGCTGTGCCCCTCCGCAGTTTCTTGGGCCTGACCTGCCGGTGGGTGGCAAGTGCGCCTATCTTGCAGGCCCGGGGGTGGCTCTGCCGCTCCACAGTTGCTGGGCCTGATCTGCTGGTGAGTCGCAGGTCTGCCTACCTTGCAGGCGCCCGGCTGCTCTGCCCCTCACCCAACCGGGGCGGGGCGATGTATCTGGCCGGCCTCTGGGCCTGTTCTGTCGGTGGTCAGGGTTCTGCCTACCTAGCAGGCTCGTGGGGCAGCTGTGCCCCTCCGCAGTTTGTTGGGCCTGACCTGCCGGTGGGTGGCAAGTGTGCCTACCTTGCAGGCCCGGGGGTGGCTCTGCCGCTCCGCGGTTGCTGGGCCTGATCTGCTGGTGATTCGCAGGTATGCCTAACTTGCAGGCGCCCGGCGGCTCTGCCCCTCCCCCAACCTGGGCGGGGCGATGTGTCTGGCCGGCCGCTGGGCCTGTTCTGTTGGTGGTCACGGTTCAGCCTACCTAGCAGGCACGTGGGGCAGCTGTGCCCCTCCGCAGGTTTTTGGGCATGACCTGCAGGTAGGTCACAGGTCTGCCTACCTTGTAGGCTCGGGGGGTGGCTATGCCGCTTTGTGGATTGCTGTGCATTTTCTGCTGGTGGGTCGCGGGTCCGCCTACCTTGCAGGCGCCCGGTGGCTCTGCCCCTCCCCCAACCGGAGGGATGTGTCTGGCGGTTCACTGGGCCTGTTTTGTCGGTGTTCACAGTTCCGCCTACCTTGCACACGCGTGGAGCAGCTGTTTCATTAGTGCCTGGGCACACTCTTCTTGTTGGCCTCCCTCAGGCCCTAAGTTTGTAGAGCTTGGGGCTGAGAAACCCCAGCCAATTTGCTTACCTTCTGGTAGCCACGCCCCCATATCTGGTGCAAGAGACCTCAGTTGTCAGCACTGGTGGGAGCGGTAGCCGTGAGTTCCACGCCGAGGCGAGTCGGTGCAAGAGACCTCAGTTGTCAGCACTGGTGGGAGCGGTAGCTGGGAGACCCGCGCCGCGCAGCTACCGCCGGCTCCTGTGCCAGTGCTGCCTCCGGGTTTTCTTGACTACCACGCCGGCAGGTCGCTGGACCTGTTACGGGCCCGGGCGGCGGCTCTGTTCGGCCCCTCTGGCCTCCACAGTATTCAGCAGGACCCGGACCGAGAAACAGTTTCCGCGGGTTCTTTATCACCGGGCCAAAACAGTTCCGGGAGCCAGAATTCGGCCTCTCGGGACTTGGTGCATGCTCCGACAGGAGCAGGCTCCAAGAAGCAGTTTCAGCGGGTTCTATAGCCCTGGGCCAGAGCAGCTCCGGGAGCCAGAACTCCGACACTCCGGGCTCGGTGCGTGTTCTGATAGGAGCAGGCTCCAAGAAGCAGTTTCCGTGGGTTATTTAGCACTAAGTCTGAGCAATTTGTCTGCGAGATGCAGACAATTGTCAGCCTGAAATTACCTGTTCTATAGCTGAAAGAGCTGCAATCAGTCGAAAACAAGGATGGTGACGTCAGCTCTCCAAGATGGTGGCCGCTGGCTTCCTCCGTGGTCTGACCGGTGTGGAGAACCAACCTGGACCGTTTCCTTTCCCTGTCTCCAACCCAGAATTCAGCTCCGAGCTCAGCAAATGCCTAGCTGGCAGGACCCCACAGAATCAGCATTGCTGTATCTCTGCGCCACCAGCCTGTCATTTCCCAGCGCACGCCGCAGACTCCAGCCATGTGGTGATCTGCCGAACAAGCAGCGCTCCATACAGACGGACAGATCGCTCGCATTTGAGCCCCTGAAGCTGATCCTCGTGCGATGAAAATCCTTCCACTAGGTTTTGGAGCACCCCAATTTTGCTGGAAATTCCTAACAAGATAGCTTTTAGCCGTTCTAACTCGTCATTTTCCCTCACAGTGATGCAGTACACGGAGTTACTGCACTCCCTTTGCGGCCATCTTGCCTCTCAAGAAATCATATATTGATATAGAATCATTCATAACAACTAGTTATACATCTAATTGTAATCCTAGGCTTATGGTTTATCATGAAGAGTGTGTGAGTTTTGCTTCAAAAGTGATTATGGAAATCAAAAATAATGTGTTTTGAAAGAAGTCTCATGAAAAGACCAGTTTGAAACATGGCAGAACACGTGTTTTCTGAAGCAGAAAGTGATTGAAAGTGAAATATATGCCTATAAATTTGTGAACTTGTGGATGAAATATATATCCTATAATGTGCATAAACTGAAGAAATAGTAATGTACCAGTGTTGAAATAAAAATGACCTTCAAAATACTTATCATGTCCCATAGGAATCTACTTGCATTGATGTGAAACTGGATCAGTTACTGTAGAAATATTAGGATTCATATGCACCATGCACTGAAGTTAGTTTTCAATACTAGGAAAAAAATACGTATATCAGGTGAATGAATATTTCTGAGAATAATCTTGTGAAAAGTTTTTTTATAAATCCACATACATATTCATGAATGAATTTAAGGAGTGTATAATAAGACACATATATTAAATATTTTGAAATATCTGGAGAGAATATATATATATATATATATATATATATATATATATAAATAAATATATATATATATATATATATATATATATATATAACCACACACAGATTTTAAAAATTAGCAATATATATGCCAATCAAATTACACCGTGAAATACATATCATCCACAGATCCAAAAATATTCATTTTACTGGATATGGATTTATGTATAACTTTTTTCAACTAGGAAGCTCACCCATAGTTTGAATTTTCAGTTCAAACAGCGTTTAGGAGGAGTGATCTCTTCTCACACTTTGTATCTGCCAAGTTATGTAACTCACAAGAATGTACGTGTGATACCAGGTAGGATTCTAAATGTGCATATAAAAATACATGTGCTGAATAGAATACAGAGAAATGGAGACAGGAATTCACATATTTGTTAACTGTAAAAGCACATGGAAAACTATTTCAACAAAAAATTTACTAGATTTATAACTCCTACCCTATATAATGCAAAAGGCAAGTCCAAGTATACAACGTGCCTCCTCTGAACTGCTTGTATTTCTATTCTGTTTCGGTTATTTTTCTCCATCATATTAGGATTAGTATTCAGAATCTAGTAGGGTATGTGTTAGTGTCAGGGATTCAGTATATCAAATGTAAAATAGAAAAATGAAACCAATGTGTATGCAAATATGTGCTAAACAAAATCTTCCCACTCTCATCCAGAACAATTCCTTGACATTTCCTTCCCCCAAAGTAAGACACAATTAGAGGAGTAGAGTAATAAAATCTGTGAATAATATGCTCAGGAGTTTACAACCTTGGAAGTGGTAGAGGAGTTTTCCTAGTATGGGACAGGATAAAAACTCCATATATATGGAGCTCTGCTGGCCTAAATACTTCTTGAGAAACTGCCTCTGAGTTTGGGCACTTGAAATATATGTTTTTGTCAGGAGCTTTAGCTTCTTTCTAGTGAGACCATCAAAGCTGTGTCTGCATCTATGTGACCTGGAGGACATGATTTCTTATTTTCCAATGAACATGAGGCAGCAGTGCTGAATTCTCTCTTTGTAAGTAAACTGTGGCCACTGGGGGCTAAGGGTATTCCCATGTGGACTGGGAAGCCATTTGGTCATCCTCCACTTTTCGTGGTGTTTCTTGCTGCTGCACTGGGACTTTGGCATTTGCTTCATGAAATAAAAGAAGTTCAACTGGGACACAGTTCTGGAGGCAATTCTTTCATGTGTGGTTGGTCAGGGTCTGCAGGAGAATGCACCAACCAGGCTTCTATCCCACATAGCTTGGCCACATGTCTATAGCAACCTGATTCTGAACATTGCCCGGAAACATCTCCAACAAGAAGCCTTTACATGGAAGGGTCTGCTGGCTGCACCATGTCAGTCACAAGCCATTTGGAAGGGAATGGCAGATCCACATGGCCCCACCACAAATTTTTTATCACACATCTCCCTACCACTGCTCTAGGCCCACTACTCAGCAGGTTCCAACATACTGGCATCTCTGTTCTACACCATTTTCATGAAACCCACTCAATCAAGGCACAGTCTTGCATATTTACGATCAGCAACAGGACATCCAAAGTTTCTCCAGTGCCACCTGGTCATGGGAATTTCAAAAATTTCATGGTATTTATCTAGGCATTTTTCAAGGATGACGTTGCAGGCACTGTGGCTTTCAATTCATTCAGGAACCATTAAATGGTGAGGAAGCTCATTTCAATGAATGCTCTGTAGAACTCTCACAGGCAAGGCTTCCCAAAGAGTGGCCAAAATGTCACATGAAGCCAGGCCCATTGAGGTCTACAATGTGACGTCCATGGGTGTTGTGACTCTCAACTATGGCTGCCAAGTCTTTCAGAATTAAATCATGTGATATCCTGGCTGAGATACCCAGGGCTCTGTGGAAAGCCAACCTGGGCCTAGATCTCAGTTTCCAAGGGTGATTCTCATGGGTGGACTTCTAAAATCCCAACAAAATTCATGGCAATACTTCTCTGAATTCAGTCTCTAAGGGGAATCACACCAGAGTTCAAGCCCAGGTGGTCCAGGTCATGTCTTCATACTGGACACAAATGACCAAATTTAAAACCAAAACCCTCCCATATGGCCCTCATCTTCTTCCATATAGACACTAATCACAACCTCTGGCGGAAGGTTTCCATGAGTGGCGGAGTCCAAGAGAGTGTCCAAAATAACTCCCTTGCCCCTCATTGGCGTAAATTCAGGGTGGTCTGGACACCCTTCATGTGAAACAGGAGTGATCAAATATGCTAGACGTTAATACTTCTATGCTTCTCCAATTTGTGGAAAACTGAGTGTCAGGTATATATTTTTATGTGATTTGCAGTCATGAGAAATCACAAGCACCTCTGCAGGTCTTTGAAGAACCCATTTGACCCAAAGGATCCCTATTCTCACTTGATGGAGTTCAAGAACTTTAAAGAGGAAGGCGACAGACTTCATCCACAAGGACTGCTTTTTGGCCGTTTTGGTTTTGGATGCACACATGGGATCTCTCTTTACATCCACCAGGTGCTGAGAATAGGAGTTGCTGCAGGGTTGGGCACAAGAACCACTGCTCTGGTACATGGGACACAACAAGTGACCCAATTAGAAGAAGCAATAGATCAAAACTTAAAGATTTTAGAAACCTCCATCACAGCTTTGCAGGAATCTTTAACCTCTCTCTCTGAAGTTGTTTTACAGAAAAGGCGAGGGTTGGACCTCCTTTTCATGACAGAAGGGGGCCTTTGTGCTTCATTGAGGGAAGAATGTTGTTTTTATGTCGACAATACTGGAGTTGTAAAAAAATCTATGAGTAAATTAAAAAGATGCCTTGAAGAGCAACAACGAGAGAGAGAGGCACAAAAACGGTAGTTTGAGTCTTTTTTTACACAGTCCCCCTGGTTAATTACGTTTTTATCAACCCTGGCCGGTCCAATAATAATCCTCATAGTATTACTAACTATAAAACCCTGTTTCCTCAATCATGTAATTTCTTTTCTCCAAGCTCAAATTGGACAAATTAAAATTATGGTAATACCCCACTAGCAGACATAGAATGTGACACCCCACAATGATCACTTTTATGATTAAAAGTAGCCAGAAAAAGAAGTGGGGAATGAAAGGTTAATAAAATATGTACTTGTCACTTCCTGTTTTTCTGTACGCTTAACAAAACACTGTTGAAATCTTGAGAACTCTTTGCTAATCTTGTTGCCAGAATGTGCTGTCCCCAATTGCCAAACTGCAGAATCTACTCCCTCACCTGGTTGAATAGAAACCTGAACTGTACTTGGATCATTGAATGTAGAAGAGAACATCCATTCAGAAAGTTATAGTCAGTTGGATTAGAAAGATAGTCGGTAAGTTTAGGAAGAAAAGTGAGTATAGGATTTGGAACAAAAGTTCTTTAGCAATAGGGTTTTGGTTAGAGAGTCAATGTAAATGTCAACACAAGTGAAGAGTCAGTCACAATGATGCACAGGGCAAAATATGTAGGAAAGCAGATATCAATAGAGACATTAGGAAATCAGGAAAAGAATAAAGTGAGTGATGGGATTAGATATTTTCAACAGGGTTGAGGATGAATATGTGAGCTTAGGATAAAACAAATATGAAGTCAACAATAGGATTGACATTTGATAGCATTAGCGTAGCCCAAGACAGTGTCCAAAATAAGCTCTGTTGCCCCTCATTTGCCTAAATTCCCAGTGGCCTGTACACCCTTCCTGTGTACCAGGAGTGATCAAATAGGCCTGCCCTTAATACTGCTCTGCTTCTCCAATTTGAGTCCTACTGAGTGTCGGGTACAGATTCTTTATGTGAATTGGAAAGATGAGAAAACTCAAGCACCTATTGGATAGCCTCTGAATACATTTGAAGAACTCATTTGACCCAAAAGATCCCTATTCTCACTTGATGGAATTCAGGAACCTTACAGAGGAAGGCAAAATACTTCATCAACAATGACTGCTCTTTTTGCCATTTTGGATTTTATGCACCCATGGGATCTTTCTTTAGATCCATCAGGTGCTGAGAATCTAAGTCAAAGAATCACACTGGGCCAAGAGGCTGATTCACACACATCTCTTTCCAAATCAATTAAGGAAAGAGCCAAAGGTAAAGCATATTCATTTCCATTTGAAAAATCTTTCCTTCAGGATTCACAAAGGGTTGGCCTGAGACAAAGACCTTCCTGACTCTCAGGGCAACAGAACAATAGGTAAGCAAATGGCCCAAAGCAGGGATTCTCCACTGAGACTTTACTGGTCACACTGATATCTGAGTTTTCTGAGATGCTCGACATTCCATTCATCTATCCAGTACATGGCCATGTCACAGAGCTTGGAGGTAGTACATATCTTGGACACAAAACCATGAGCCTATTCTGGAGATTGGCCATAATTCAGGAAGAAAACAGCAACTTAGGAAGGTAGCAGGTATCGCCCATCAATAAGGCAAGCCACAGTCAATTCATAAATTGTGCTGGATGAATGCTGGGAAGCTTTCTATGAGACAGGACACATCCATTGATGCATTCTCTTTTCTAATGTCTACAAGCACGGACACAGTGGGATACACAGACATAGAAACACTTGCATTGTCAAACGACTTACTAGAAACAGTTCACTCCAAACCAAACAAACTGCCTTTTCTACCTATTCTCAGAACATGAGATAAAACCACAAACCCACACCCGCAATGGCACCTCCTTCCCCCAAATAGGTCTGTGACTCTCCGGAGTGTGCTCTGACTGATGGGCCATACTATGATGCTCCGAAATGGCCTGACCTGTCTCAGATCTGATCTTCTTGGCCAACAATGTGAAGTTGTTAGAAGCCAGGAGTGAGCCACTATCTGCTTTCTCAGGAAGAGCCCCTCTTCCGAGCTTTCCTGGCATTTGGCCATCCTCACATCAGTAGGTATCAAGAAATACTGACTCTGTCCTTTGTAAATCCAAAAAAGTGAGACCACTGAAACTAGGACTGGGACTGGCTCTGGGTGCCTGGCTTTCTGTATACCAAGTTCAGAGAGTTCCATCACCAAGAAAGTGAGATGAGATCACTTCCTTCAGGAACTGAATGAGATCACTGCCTTGGCAACCACTTTGTCATAACAATTGCTCCCAACGGTCCCATGAGATGAGGGCTGCCCCTACTTCCTGTGACACTTTCACAAGTTAGAATGGTATATCACCCGTAGGCAAAAGGGAACAGCTCTCCACACAGGCCGGGTTTGGTACATCTTCTCTACATTAAGAAGAGATAGGCTCATTCTGACGCAACCCTTAATCCTGACCAGGTTGTTTGCCATGGAAGATGATTTTTGCTCTCTCAGGTCTTACATAGCTGCCTACATCTTCTCCAGAGATCATTTCTGCATGGAGCTTTGAGGTTCTCAACAGATGGAAGATCCACTGCATTCCTGTATTGTAAGACCAACACTGTCCCTGCTCTTCAGTAAACATAGATGTGAATTGGAGTCATGAGAAAACCCACGAACCTATGGGATAGCCTCTGCAGGGCTTTAAAGAATTCACTTGACCCAAATGATCCCTATTCTCACTTAATGGAGGTCAGGAACCTTACAGACGAAGGCGAGAGACTCTATCCACCATGACAGTTCTTTTGTCCATTTTGGTTTTGGATGCACACATGGGATTTTTCTTTAGATCCATCATGTGCTGTGAATCTAAGCCACAGCCTCACATAGGGCCAAGAGGCTGATTCAGACACATCCATTTCCAAAGCAATTAACCGAAGAGGCACAGGTAATGACCATTCAATTCCATTTGAAAACTATTTTCTTCAGGCTTCACAAAGTGTGGCCTAAGGCAAAGACCTTCCTGACATTCAGGGCAACAGATTAGGTAAGCAAAAGGCCCAAAGCAGGGTTTCTCCACTGAGACTTTCTTGGGCATACTGATATCTGAGTTTTCTGAGATACTCACCATTCCCATCAGCTATCCAGTACATGGCCATGTCACAGAGATGGAGGTGGTACATATCTTGGACACAAAATCATGAGCGTATTCTGGAGAGTGTCCAGAATTCAGGAAGAAAACAGGAATTTAGAAAGATGGCAGGAATTGCCCATCCATATGGCAAGCTGCAGTCCATTCATAAATTGCACAGGATGAATGCTTTGAAGCTTTCTCGTAGACAGGGCACATCCATTGATGCATTCTCTTTTCTACTGTCTACAATCACGGACACAGTATGATATATAGACACAGAAACACTCACGTTGTCAAAGGACTTACTAGAAACAGTTCACTCCAAAACAAACAAACCAGCTTTCCTAACTATTCTCAGAACATGAGACAAAACCACAAACTCACACTCACACCCAAAATGGTACCTCTTTCCCCAAAGTAGGTCTGTGTCTATCCGGAGTGTCCTCTGACTTGTGGGCCATACTATGTTCCCCAAAAATGGCGTGTCCTGTCTTCAATCTGGTCTCCTTAGCCAACTCTGTGAAGTTGTCAGGAGCCCGTGGTGAGAAACTACCTGCTTTCTCTGGAAAGGCCAGTCTTCATAGTTTCCAGGCATTTGACTGTCCTCACATCAGTAGGTACCAAGAAAGAGTGACTCTGTCTTGTTAAATCCAAACAAGTGAGCCCACTGGGACATGGAGTGGGTTTGACTCTGTGTGCCTGGTTTCCTGGATCCCAAGATCACAGACTTTCATCACCAATAATGTAAGGTGAGGTCACTTCCTTCAAGAACTGAATGAAGTCACTGCCTTGGAAACCACTTTGTTTTAACAGTTGCTTCCGAGGTTCTCAAAAGATGGAGTCTGCCTCTACTTGCTGTGACTCATTCATAAGTTAGAATGGTATATCAACCATAGGCACCGGGGAACAGCTCTCCACACAGCCATGGTTTGGTCCATCTTCTCTACATTAGGAAGAGAGAGGCTAATTCAGACACATCCCTTCAACCTGACCAGGTTGTTTGCCATGGAAGATGACTTTTGCTCTCTCAAATCCTTCATACCTGCCTACACCTTCTCCAGGGATTATTTCTGCAGGGACTTTTGAGGTTCTCAGCTGGGGGATGATACCCTACCTTCCTGGATTTTAAGACCAACTCTGTCCCTGCTCTTCTGTAAAGTGAGATTGAGGGAACAGTGTATGGTTAGTGTTAATAGCATGTTCGATTTGGGATAGGAGTCATTCTGCTGGATGAATTATGGTATTGGGAAACTTTGATATTTATAACAATATAAATGTGAAATATATGTATGAGAACAGAGATCTAGGAAAGATTTGAAGCCCAGAAAGGCATTGGGCCCTTGATTGGTATACTTAGATTGAATCATGTTCTGCACCGAGGTCTCAGATAAATCGATATACAATGGCATAGGACCCTATACCTCGGATGATTGAAAGTAGAAGAGAACATCCAGTCAAAAGGGATAGTCTGTAGGATTAGGAAGATAGTAAGTAGGTTTAGGAAGAAGAGTGAGTCTCGGAGTTGGACCAAAAGTTCTTTAGCAATTGGTTTTCAGTTAGAGGGTGAATGTAAATGTCAGCACATGTGAAGAGACAGTCACAATGATGAACTGGGAAAAATATGTAGGAAAGCAGATATCAATAGGGGCATTAGGAAATGAGGAAACGTATAAAGTGAGTGATAGGATTAGATATTTTCAAAAGGCTTGAGGTTAAATATATAATCTTAGGAAGAAACAAATATGTAGTAACCAATAGGATTGACATTTGAGAGCAGTAGGCACCCTGGACATAGATGCTTTTAGTAATCCATGGTCACTTCCCATTTAGGCTTTGGTACAATCATATGTGTGACCTTTGCATTTTGTGTACAGAATACTACTGTGGTAAAATGTATATGTAGATCAGGTGACATGAGTATTTCTTGCACTATAAAGGGGAGTAATATTCTGGAAACTTATAAATTAGTACTGGGGATAAAAATATGTGTACCTTGTGTTGATGATTATTGAGATGATGCATGAATAGACCATATTGTGAATAAAGTATGTAACTGGATCCAACATTAAATAATGGTTTGAGTTTGCATCTGAAAATATATTGGAAATCTTATATTGATATATATACCATCATTCCAACGAGTTATATATGCAATGGTATTATTAGGGTTACGGTTTATCGTGAAGAGTGAGTTTTGCTTCAAAAATGATTATGGAATCGAAAATAATGTGTTTAGAAAGAAGTCTAGTGAAAAGACCAGTAAAGAAACATGGAGGAATACATGTGTTCTGAAGTAGTAAGTAATTGAAAGTGAACCAAATGCCAAAAAAATTTGTGAAGTTGTGGATGAAAAAATACATCCTATGATGTCCATAAACTGAAGAAATAGTAATGTACCAGTGTTGAGTAAAAATGAACTTCAAATTACACATCATGTCCCATAGCAATCTACTTGCATTAATGTTAAACTGGGTCAGTTACTGTAGAAATATTAGGATTTTTAAGCACCATCCACTGAACTTAGTTTTCAGTAGTAGGAAACCAAAATATATTTCAGGTGTATGAATATTACTGAGAATAATCTTGTGAAAATTTGAATTTAAATGAACATAAATGAATATGAATGAATTTAGGGAGTGTATAATAAGACACATATTTTTCATATTTTTTTAAAATCTGGAGAATATACACACACACACACACACGCACACACACACACACACACACACGCACACACACACACATTAATATTTAGCAATATATATGCCAATCGATATTCATCATGAAATATAATTCATTCACAAATCCAAAAATATTCATTTTACTGAACATGGATTTATGTATAGTGTTTTTCACTAGGAAGCTCACCCATAGGTGGAATTTTCAGTTCCATCATTATTTAGGGAAAGTCATCTCTTCTCACAATTTTTATATTCCAAAGCCAGTGATCTTTCAAGAATGTACGTGTGATACCAGGTAGGATATTGTATATGCATAAAAAAATTACATGTGCTGAATAGGATACAGAGAAAGGGAGACAGGAATTTACATATGTGATAACTTTAAAAAATCATGGAGAAATATTAAAATGAAAAGTTTACTAAATTTAAAACACATACTCTTGATAAAGAGGAAGACAAATACAAATATACACCATGCTTCCTATGAAAGGACTGTACTTCTATTCAGTTAGGTTTTTTTTTTCTCCATGATATTAGGATTAGTAGTCAGAGTCTAGTAGGGTATGGGTTAGTGTCAGGGATTCAGTATTTCAAATGGAAAATAGGAAAATGAATCTAATGTGTATGCAAACATGTGATACACAAAAATCATCCCTCTCTTATCCAGAACAATGCCTTGACATAACCATCGCTAAAAGTAAGACACAATTAGAGGAGAGGAGTTAGAAAACCTGTGAATACATATGTGGAATAAAAAATGCTCAGGAGTTCACAACACTGGAGGTGGTAAAAGAGTTTACAAAAGTATGGGAGAGGGTAAACACTCCAGAAACATGGAGCTGTGCTGACCTAAAGACTTATTGAGAAACTTCCTCTGAGGTTAGGCACAAGAAATATATGTATGGCAATATGTAAATCAATGGTTCTGCAACTGATGTGATTCTGCAATCTGTATATGGAATAAAAATGGGAGCTCATATCCCACTTGAATCAAAGTGTGAAATATGATATATCAAGAAGTATGTAATGTTTTGAACAACCTACAATGAAAATTAATTAAAAAAAGAAAAAGAAATATATGTAATTGTCAGGAGATTTAGCTTCGTTTATAGTGACACCAAAAATCTGGGTCTGCATCTATGTAACCTGGAGGACATGGTTGTTTATTTTGTAATGAACATGAGGCAGCAGGTGTGAATTCTCCCTTTGTAGGTAAACTGTTGCCACTGGGAGCTAAGTGTCTTCCCGTGTGGTCTGTGAAGCCATTTGGTCATCCTCCACTTTTCAGGGTGTTTCTTACTGCTGCACTGGGAATTTGGTATTTGCTTCACGAAATACAATATGTTCAACTGGGACACAATGCTGGAGGGAGTTCTGTCATGTGTGGTTGGTCAGGGTCGGTAAGAGAATGTACGAACCAGGCTTCTATCCCACATAGCTTTCCCCTTGACTATAGCAACCTGATTCTGAACATTGCCCTGAAACCTCTACATATAACAAGATGCCTTTACATATAAAGGTCTGCTGCCTGCACCATGTCAGTCGCAAGTTTTGGAAGCCAATTGAAGATCCAGGTGGTCCTACCAAAAATATTTATTTACACACCTACAGTCCACTGCTCTACTCCCACTACCCAGCAGGCTCCAACTTACTGGCATTTATGTTCTACACCATTTTCACGAAACTCAGTCAATCAAGGCACTGTTTGTTATACTCATGATCAGCAGCAGGATATCTAAAGGTTATCCAGTGCCACCTGGTCATGGGGATTTCAAAAATTTCATGGTATTAATCTAGTCATTTTTCAAGGATGAAGTTGGAGGCACTGTGTGTTTCATTTAATTCAGGAACCATTAAATGATGAGGAAGCTCATTTCAATGAAAGCTCTGGAGAACACTCACAGGCAAGCCTTCCCGAAGAGTGGCCAAAAGGACACATGAATCCAGGCCCATTGAGGTATACAATGTGAGGTCCATGTGTGTTTGGACTCTCAACTATGGCTACCAAGTCTTTAAGAATTAAATCATGTGATATCCTGGCTCAGAATCCCTGAGCTCTGTGGAAAGCCATCCTGGGCCTAGATCTCAGTTTCCAAAACCGATTCTCATGCGTGGTCTCCTAAAATCCCAACACTCTTCATGGCAATACTTCTCTGAGGTCAGTTCCAGAACTCAGTCTCTAAGGGGAATCACACCAGAGTTCAAGCCCTGGTGGACCCAGTCATCTCTTCCAACTACCACACAAATTACCACAATTAAAACAAGAACCCTCCCATATGGCCCTCATCTTCTTTCATATAGACACTCATCATAATCTGGCTGGAGGTTTCCATGAGGGGCGCAGACCAAGACAGTGTCCCAAATAAGCTCCTTTGCCCCTCATTTGCCTAAAGTCAAGGTGGCCTGGACACCCATCCTGTGAACCAAAAGTGATCAAATAGGCCTGCCATTAATACTGCTCCAATTTGAGGACTACTGTCTGTGGGGTTTAGATTCTTTATGTGAATTTTAGTCATGAGAAAACCCAAGCACAATGGGCTAGCCTCTGCAGGTTTTGTAGAACTCTTTTGACCCAAAGGATCCCATTCTCACTTGATGGAGGTCAGGAACCTTACAGAGGAAGTCGAGAGAATTCATCCCAATAATTGTTCTTTTGGCGAATTTTCTTTTGGATGCACACATGGTAACTTTCTTTAGATCCATCAGGTGCTGAGACTCTAAGCCACAGCCACACACAGGGCCAAGGGCCTGATTCAGACACATCACTTTCCAAAGCAATTAAGGAAAGTGCCACAGGTATGCCCATTCATTTCCATTTGAAAACTGTTTTCTTCAGGCTTCACAAAGGGGTGGCCTGAGGCAAAGACCTTCCTGACATTCAGGGCAACAGAACAATAGATAAGCAAAAGGCCCAAAGCAGGATTTCTCCTCTGAGACTTTCCTGGTCACACTGATATCTGAGTTTTCTGAGATGCTCGCCATCACCTACAGCTATCCAGTACATGGCCATGTCACAGAGCTTGGAGGTGGTACATATCTTGGACACAAAACCATGGGCCTATTCTTGAGATTGGCCAGAATTCAGGACGAAAATAGAAACTTAGGAAGGTAGCAGGTGTTGCTCATCGATAAGGCAAGCTACAGTCCATTCAAAAACGGGGCAATATGAATGCTGAGAAGCTTTCTACTAGACACGACATATCCATTGATGAATTCTCTTTTCTAATGTCTACAACCACGGAAACAGTGGAATACACAGACATAGAAACACTCGCCCTGTGAAAAGACTTACTAGAAACAGTCCACTTCAAATGAAACAAACCGACTGTCCTACCTATTCTCAGAAAATGAGACAAAACCACAAACCCACAACCACACCCACAAAGGCACCTCCTTCCCCTAAGTAGGTCTGTGAATATCCAGAGTGTCCTCTGACTTGTGGGCCATAATATGTTCCCCCAAAATGGCCTTTCCTGTCTCAGATCTTGTCTCCTTGGCCAACTCTGTGAACTTCTTAGGAGCCAACGGTGAGCAACTACCTGCTTTCTCATGAAAAACCCTGCATCCGAGCTTTCCTGGCATTTGGCCTTCGTCACATCTGTAGGTACCAAAAAATACTGACCCTGTCCTTGGTAAATCCAAACAAGTGAGACCACTGGGACTGGGACTTGGATTGGCTCTGTGTGCCTGGCTTCCTGGATCCCACGTTCAGAGAGTTCCGTCACCAAGAAAGTGAGGTGAGGTCACTTCCTTCCTGAACTGAATGAGGGCACTGTCTTGGCAGCCACTTTGTCCTAACTGTTGCTTCCAAGGGTCCCAAGAGATTGAGGCTGCCCCTACTTCCTGTGACATTTTCACAAGTTAGAATGGTATATCAACCAAAGGCACCCAGGAATAGATCTCCACACAGGCCTGGTTTGGTCCATGATCTCTACATTAAAAAAAATCTGATTCAGACACAACCTTTTATCCTGACCGGGTTGTTTGCCATGGAAGATGACTTTTGGTCTCTCAGGTCCTTTATTGCTTCCTACATCTTCTCCAGGGATCATTTCTGCATGGACCTTTGAGGTTCTCAGCAGGTGGAAGTTTTTCTACATTTCTGTATTGTAATATCAACTCCTTCCCTGCTCTTCTGTAAAGTTAGATTGAGGGAACAGTGTCCGGTTATGGTTAAAAACATGATCGATTTGGGTTAGAAATCATTTTGCTGGATGAATGATCGTATTGAGAACTTGCTATGTGTAGAAGAATATATAGGTGAAATATATGTATGAAAAAAGAAATCTAAGTCTGATTTGAAGCCCAGAAGGGCATTGGGCCCTTGATAGGGATACGTGGTGTTGAATTACGTTCTGCAGAGTTGTCTCAGATAAATCGATATACAATGGCATAGCACCTTGTACGTTGCATGAATTAATGTAGAAGGAACATCAAGTCAAAAAGGCATAGTCGGTAGTGAAAGGTTAATAAAATTAATAAAATAGGTACTTGTCACTTCCTGTTTTTCTGTATGCTTAACAAAACACTTTTGAAATCTTGAGAAATGTTTGCTAATCTTGTTCTAGAATGTACTGTTCCCAACAGCCGAACTGCAGAATGTACTCCCTCACTCGGTGTCATGCAAACCGCCCACTCGCCCTTACCCATCACTAAACTTCCCTCTCTTCCCTCTCCAAGGAAAGTATATAAGCTCTGCTTAAGCTGTTCTCAGAGGTCTCTGCTCTATTTAATTTAGCTCTGAGCTCCAGCATGCTGGACCACAAATAAACCCTTTGCTGTTGCATGAGACAGTCTCTTGATAGTATCTTCCTCTGACACTCGCCTGACCTTTACATATTGAGGTTCCACCGAGTTCCAGCAGTGGCGAAGGAGAGACCCCAACAGGCTCCTCTTGGAGCAAGTAAGGCGCCTCTTTCCGGTTTCAGGTTTCTTGTTAGGGCTTGGCAAAATTGCTGGCGATGAAGAGCCTGGGCTCTCTCCGACGGTGGCTGAGAGACGTGTCACAGAGACAAAGGGCACCTCTCTGGAGGACCCCGCAGAGAACTCGGGAAATCAAGGAACAATAGTCTTCTCGACTCAGTGATATTTTCTTTTAGATTCGTTGTTGCCATACCATTGGGTTTTGCCGGCTACTCATTCCTGGTCTCAGTGTTGGACGTTCATTGCCTGTCTTTATGGTCTTGTCTTATCTGTGTCGTGTGTCCTTGCTTTTACTGTTTGTGGAACTTTCATTATGGAACAGAGCACGTCAATGCCTCTGTCCCTGACCCTTGATCACTGGACCAAAGTCCGCTTAAGGGCTCAGAATCTTTCTTTTTTTAGTAAAACGCTGGACCTGGCAGAATCTCTGTGCCTCAGAATGGCCCATCTTTGGAGTCGTATGGCCCCTAGAAGGATCTTTCTACTTCCCACTAATTTAAAAAGTCAGAGGTATTGTCTTTCAGCCAGCGCCACATAGCCATCCGGATCAACAGCCATATATCTTAACTTGGCAGGACCTCTGCAAATCTCCTCCTCCATGGGTGAAGCCTTTCCTTGCCCCTACCTCTGCTCCTACTCCTTCCCCCATGATCTCTCACACCCTCTCAACCTCCTCCTCCTCCACCCTCTGTTCTCCCTGAGTCACAGATTTGACTCTACTGGACTCTTCTCCCCCTCCTTATCCCCTGCCCTCGTCCCCTAACACACAACACACTCTAAGTGATTCCGCTGCTGCTGACTAAGCCTCTCTACCATTGGAGGAAGCTAAGCAGGTAATAGGATCTGACAATGGACCGATGTTCATGGCCCAGGTAAGTCAGGGGTTAGCCAGGAACCTGGGGATTAATTGGAAGTTAAATTGTGCTTATAGACCACAGAGTTCAAGACAAGTAGAAAGAATGAATAGAACCATTAAAGAGACCTTAACGAAATTAAGCTTAGAGAACAGCATAGGATTGGACTATGCTCCTGCCTTATGCAATGTTTCATGCAAGAAAAAATCCCTTTGTTTCTTTGAGTAACCTTACCACGTGTGAAATTCTTTATGGTGGCCCTCCTCCAGTAGGGGACCTAAGCCCAACTGTAAGACCTAAAGATCCTTTCCACACCCCCTTGCTTGACAGACTTAAAGATCTTGAAAGAACTCAGTAATACCTGTGAAAACAACTGGCCACTGCCTACCCAACTGGGAACCAGGGGATTCCACATCCATATCAAGTAAGAGATTTCATCTATGTAAGATGATATCAGGTGTCATCCCTGGTACCCCGCTGAAAAGGACCATACCAGGTGCTATTATAACACCTACAGTGGTAAACGTAAACAGAATCACTTCCAGGATCCATGCCTCTCACCTCAAGCCTGCTCCCTGTACAGAATCTTTCTGGAAACTGAAAAAGACTGGTAACAGTTTCAAATTGTGTATTCGCAATGTGAATAAGGTTATATACTCTCCCCTTGGCTACAAGTAGTCCTAACCCTCATCAGCCCATTAAGCAGTGATGGCTGATCACAAATCCTACTGGAAAAGAAGTATGGTCTATCTCGCATACAGCCCCCTTAGGGACCTGGTGGCCATCTCTCCACCCAGACATTTGTTAGCTGGCTATAGGTATTTCCTATTGTGATATCACTGATGAAGAGGATCCCACTAAAATACCATTAAATCCCTTCTGTACCATAGATAATGGAAACAAACATTATGGATGTAGGGACACGCAAGCCAGATGCAGGTTGGCTAGTCTAGATTACTAAGTTTGCCTGGCAGACTATCAAAGCCACAAAGAGTAACGGCTGTGTGGGGGAAAAGCCGACTTTTTCTGTATGTCATGGGAATGTGTGCATACAGGGGCTGCCTGATGGAACCCCAATTCTTCATCAAATTCAGTACACAGCATTGGCCACATTACCAATTAGACAACCAAAAACTATGGCACCCAGAGGGGTCTCTAGATCCTCAAATTTTGCATGACCTTTTTGACTTCTGCAAGTGCTCAAAAGAGTGAAAGGAAATTCCCCTATGTGGAAGCCTATTCCCTCCTTCACTCACATCCTGAACTATGCTTCTCCAATAGATCATTATCCTCAGCCTTCTGCTCCAGACCCTCTGCTGTCACTCCCATCTCAGCAACTTGATTTCTCCCCTCCAATAACTAGATCAGAAACCCAAAGCTCCACCAGTTCTCTGACCATAGCCCCCTTGCTGAGGTAGCAGGTACATAGGTACCGCTCCACCGACTCATTCCTCTCATCTCCTGTCAGTGCCCTCACCGGGTCCCACCAGGTCCTCTTACCAGCTAACCCAATGCTCAAACGAGCTGAGGAGAGCCCTGAGACCCTTATCCAAGATGTAATATAATTGGCCTTTAAAGTTGCTTTGTCATCACTGAAAACAGGTTACTAAAATTTAAAGTCCCTCACAGGATTTTGGGATCCTCACTCCCGTCTTTCACTCTGCTCTACCTGATCTACTGCTCAAGTTTGCTGCTAGGAAATTCCCAATACCCTTTCGCATTATTCTTTTACATCTCTCTTTTCCCTCATTCTCAGATCCTCGGAGGTGCTCTCAGCCCCAACTTCCCCGTCTTTCCCCCTCTGTACCAGGTCCACAGAAAAGTCTTAAATGACCTTCTTCAGAAGTCTTCACCATGGCTGAGTTTTGAACTTTCAGTCAAAGAGTCCCAATAAAGACTTTAATGTAGATAAACATTCTCTTTTGTATTGCCCTGTTCTACTTGGCCACTGGCTAAAAATCTCAGTACTTCTAAGCTAGACAACCTCTAACTAGTTTTTCACAAAATATGTGAACAAGTCCTCTGGCCTTCAGCTGGGGCTTCACAGAGATGGCTACATTTCTAAGATAAAGAAATTACCAACCGGGCTCCATGGTAACAGCTGGCAGGGGGAAAATAAGAAAGGGAAGAAAATGCTCTCCTCCTCCCAGGTGTCCTTGAAAAGTTAACTTGCCCAGAACAGAAGGAAAAACAGAAACAAATACTGCTTTTTTAAACTTCTGAAGACTGTGAACTTCTGAGCCCCATGCCTTATATGTTGGGTACAAATTTCTGAAACTACCTAAACTTGAGTTTCAGGGGATTAATTGATTACAATAGAAGCAATGCCCTCTGAATCCGGTTGCAACCAAATAGGACTGTTTCCCTCTCTTGAGTGCTATCTTAGGTGCCTTGCTTTGTCAGTGCCTACAACAGCATAATTCTATATACTTAAACATCGTTTATGTTTTCATGAAATGATCAAGATATGTGATAATTTGTGTAATGGTGCAGATGTTTCCCAGAGTGCTCTATCATGACGCAGGTTCATTTGAGGATCAAATAGGGGGGGCATACAACCGGTTCCACTGGGAACATATATCCCTCACTTTAGCCATCCTATTAGGAATAGGAGTTGCTGCACGGGTGGGCAGAGGAACCAGTGGCATTGTCCATGGGACACAAAAGATGACCCAATTAGAAGCAGCAATAGAGCAAAAGTAAGATATTAGAAACCTCCTTCAGGGCTTTGCATGAAACTTTAACCTCTCTCTCTGAAGTTGTTTTACAGAACAGTTGAGGGTTGGACCTCCTCTTCATTAGAGAAGGGGGCCTTTGTGCTGCATTGAGGGAAGAATGTTGTTTTTATGCTGACTATACTGGAGTTGTAATAAAATCTATGAGTAAATTTAAAAGACACCTTGAAGAGCATCAACAAGTGAGAGAGGCCCAAAAAGGGTGGCTTGAGTCTTGGTTCACACAGTCCCCATGGTTAACTACGTTTTTATCAACCCTGGCCGGTCCAATAATAATCCTCATATTATTGCTAACTATAAAACCCTGTTTGCTCAACCGTGTAATGTCTTTTCTCCAGGCTCAAATTGGACGAGTTAAACTTATGGTAATACCCCACTAGCTGACATTGAATGTGACACCCTCCAATGATCATTTTTATGATTAAAATTAGCCAGAAGACGAAGTGGGGATTGAAATATTAATAAAATAGGTACTTGTCAAATCTTGTTTTTCTGTATGCTTAACAGAACACTGTTGAAATCTTGAGAAATGTTTGCAAATCTTGCTCCCAGAATGTTCTATCCCCAGCTGCCAAATTGCAGAATGTACTCCCTCTCCCAGTTGCATGCAAACCGCCCACTCGCCCTGACCCATCAATACAATTCCCTCCCTTCCCTCTTCAGGGAAAGTATATAAGCTCTACTTCAGCTATTCTCAGGGCTATCTGCTCTATTCAGGTGAGCTCTGAACCCCAGCCTGCTGGACACCCAATAAACCGTTTGATGTTGCATGAGATAGTCTGTTGGTAGTCTCCTCCTCTGAAGCTCGCACCACATTTACTTGGATGATTAAATGTAGAAGAGAACATCCAGTCAAAAAGGGATAGTCTGTAGCATTACGAAGATAGTCAATAAGTTTAGGAAGAAGGGTGAGTATAAGATTTGGAACAAAAGTTTCTTAGCAATAGGATTTCGATTAGAGAGTGAATGTAAATGTCAGCACAGGTGAAGAGTCAGTCACAATGATGAACTGGGGAAAATATGTAGGAAAGCATATATCAATATAGACATTACAAAATCAGGCAGAGTATAAAGTGAGTGATAGGATTAGACATTTTGAACAGGGTTGAGTTTAAATATATAATCTTAGGAAGAAACAAATATGTAGTCACAAATAGGATTGACATTTGAGAGCACTGGGCAAATTTCAGGTGGATGAATATTTCTGAGAATAATCTTGTGAATAGTTGATTATAAACCCACATACATGAACATGAATGAATTTAGGGAGTGAATATAAGACACATATATTTCATATTTTGAAAAATCTGGAGAGTGTATATATATATATATATATATATATATATATATATATATATATATACACATATATATACATATACATAAAACACTCACACAGACAAAAAAGTAGCAATATATATGTCAATCAAAATTCATTATAAAATATATACCATCCACAGATCTAAAAATATTCATTTTACTGAACATGGATTTATGTATAATGCTGTTCAACTAGCAAGCTCACCCATAGGTTGAATATTCAGTTCCAACAGGGTTTAGTAGGAGTGATCTCTTCTAACAATTTGTATCTGCCAAGTCAGCCACCTCACAAGAATGTACGTGTGGTACCAGATAGGAATCTATATGTGCATATAAGAATACAGAGAAAGGGAGACAGGAATTCACATATTTGTTAACCTTAAAAATACTAGGACAACTATTTCAACAAACAATTGACTAGATTTATAACTCCAACTCTGTATCATGCAAAAGGCAAGTCCATCTATACACCATGCCTACTCTGAACTGCTTGTATTTCTATTCTTTATGGGTTATTTTTCTCCATCATATTAGGATTAGTAGTCAGAGTCTGGTAGGGTATGGGTTAGAGTCAGGTATTCAGTCTTTTGAATTGAAAATAGGACACTGAATCCAATGTGTATGCAAATATATGCTACGGAAAAATCTTCCCACTCTCCTCCAGAACAATGCCTTGACATTACCTTCGCCCCAAGTAAGACACAATTAGAGGAGAAGAGTTAGAAAATCTGTGAATACATATCTAGAATGGAAAATGCTCCAGATTTCACATCTTTGGAGGTGGTAGAGGAGTTTCCAAAAGTAAGAGACAGGGTAAACACTCCACAAACATGGAGCTCTGCTGGCCAAAAGACTTTTTGAGAATCTGCCTCTGAGGTTGGGCACTTGAAATATATGTTGTTGTCAGGAGCTTTAGCTTTATTTGTAGTGAAACCATCAAAGCTGGATCTGCATCTATGTGACCTGGAGGAAATGGTTACTTATTTTAAAATAAAAATGAGGCAGCAGTGATGAATTCTCTTTTTGTAGGTAAACTTTGGCCACTGAGGGCTAAGGGTCTTCCCGTGTGGACTGTGAAACCAATGGTCATCCTCCAGTTTTCGTGGTGTTTCTTGCTGCTGCACTGGGAGTTTGGTATTTGCTTCATGAAATACAACGAGTTCAAATGGGACACAGTGCTGAAGGGAGTTCTGTCAGGTGTGGTTGGCAGGGTCTCCAGGAGAATGCACCAACCAGGGTTCTATCTCAAGTAGCTTGCCCCCTTGACAATTACAACATGATACTGAACATTGCTCTGAAACCTCTCCATATAAAAATATGCCTTTACATATATGGGTGTGATGGTTGCACCATGTCAGTCACAGCCATTTGGAAGCCAATGGAAGATCCACATGGCCCCACCACAGATGTTTTATCACACATTTGCATAACACAGCTCTAGGCCCACTACTTACCAGGCCCCAACTTACTGGCATCTCTGTTCTACACCATTTTCATGAAACCCAGTCAATCAAGGCCCTGTCTGGTATACTCATGATCATCAACAGGACATCAAAGGTCCTCCAGTGCCAGCTGGTCATCGGAATTTCTAAAATTTCATGGTAATTATCTGGCATTTTTTCACAGATGCATTTGGAGGCAATGTTGGTTTCAATTCATTCAGGAACCATTAAATGGTGAGGAAGCTAATTTCAGGGAAATCTCTGGAGCACTCTCACAGGCAAGTCTACCCAAAGAGTGGCCAAAAAGTCACATGAAGCCAGGCCCATTGAGGTCTACAAAGCGAGGTCCAAGTGTGTTTTGAATCTCAATTATGCCTGCCAAGTCTTTCAGAATAAAATCATGTAATATCCTGGCTGTGATTCCCAGTGTTCTGTGGAAAGCCACTCTGGGCCTTGATCCCAGGTTCCCAATGGCAACTCTCATTCCTGGCCTCCTAAAATCCCCACACAATTCATGTCAATACTTCTCTGAGGTCAGTTCCAGAACTCAGTCTCTAAGGGGAATCACAGCAGAATTCATGCCCAGGTGGACCCAGTCATCTCTTCCAACTGCCACACAAATGACCACAATTATAACCAAAACACTCCTACATGGCCCTCATCTTCTACCATAAAGATACTCATCATAACATCTGGATGGAGGTTTTCATGAGAGGCACATCCCAAGACAGTGTCCAAAATAAGCTCCCTTGCCCCTCATTTGCCGAATGACAGGGTGGCTTGGACACCCTTCCTGTGAACCAGGAGTGATCAAATAGGCCTGCCCTTAATACTGCTTCGCTTCTCCAATTTGAGCCTCTCTGACTGTGGGGTCTAGATTCTTTTTGTGAATTGGAGTCATGAGAAAAGCCAAGCACCTCTGCAAAGATTTGAAGAACTCATTTCACCCAAAGGATCCCTATTCTGACATGATGGATTTCAGAAACCTAACAAAGGAAGGCAATATACTTCATGCACATTGATTGAACGTTTTTCCATTTTGGTTTAGATGCACATATGGGATCTTTCTTTACATCCATCAGGTGCTGAGTATCTAAGTCACAGCCTAAAACAGGGCAAAGGGAATGAATCAGACACATCGTTTTCCAATGAAATTAAGCAAAGAGCCAGAGGTGATGCACATTCATTTCCATTTGAAAACTGTTTTCTTCAGGCTTAACAAAGGGGTTGCATGAGACATAGACCTTTCTGATATTCAGGGCAACAGAACAATAGGTAAGCAAAAGGCCCAAAGCAGGGTATCTCCACTGAGACTTTCCTGGTCACACTGATATCTGAGTTTTCTGAGATGCGAGCCATTCCATTCAGGTATCCAGTACATGGCCATGTCAAAGACCTTGGATTTGGTACGTATCTTGGACACATAACCATGAGCCTATTCTAGAGAGTGGCCAGAATTCAGGAAGAAAACAGGGACTTAGGAAGGTATTAGGTGTTGCCCGTGCATAAGGCAAGCCACACTCCATTCATAAATTGGGCAGGATGAATGCTGGGAAGCTTTATACTAGACATGACACATCCATTGCTGCATTCTCTTTTCTCATGTCTACTACCACAGGCACAGTGGGATACACAGACATGGAAACACTCACCTCGTCAAACGACTTACCAGAAACAGTTCACTCCAAAACAAACAAACCGCCATTCCTACCTATTTTCAGAACATGAGACAAACCACAAACCCACACCCACTCCCAAAAAGGCACCTCCTTCCCCAAGTAGCTGTGTGACTAACCAGAGTGTCCTCTGACTGGTGGCCATACCCTGTTCTTCTGAAATGGCCTGTCCTCTCTCAGATCTGTTTTCCTTGGCGAACTCGGTAAAGTTGTAAGGAAAAAATGGAGAGCTACTACCTGCTTTCTCAGGAAAGTTCCCTCTTCAGAGCTCTCCAGGCATTTGGTAATCCTCACTTCAGTAGGAACCAAGAATGACTGACTTTATCCTTGCTAAATCCAAACAAGTGAGCCCACTGGGACTGGGACTGAAACTGCCTCTGGGTGCCTGGCTCCTTGGATACAAAGTTCAGAGAGTTCCATCACCAAGGAAATGAGGTATGTCACATTCTTTGGAACTGAATGAGGTCACTGCCTTGGCAAAGGTATATCTTATGATGTGCAAAAACTGAAGAAATAATAATGTACCAGTGTCGAATACAAATGAATGACAAATTACATATCATGTCCCATAGGATTCTACTTGCATTGATGTTAGACTGCGTCAGTTACTGTAGAATAATTAGGATTTGTATGCACCATTCACTGAAGTTAGTTTTCAGTACTAGGAAACAAATATGTATTTCAGGTGGATGAATATTTCTGATTATAATCTTGTGAAAAGTGGATTATAAATCCACATACATGAACATGAATGAATTTAGAGAGTGTATATTAGACACATATATTTCATATTTTGAAAAATTTGGAGAGTATATCTATATCTATATCTACATGTATACACACACACACACACACACACACACAACACTCACAGACATTAAAAAGTACCAATATAAATGCCAATCGAAATTCATCAGTAAATATATATCATCCACAAATGCAAAAATATTTATTTTACTGAACATGAGTTAATGTATAATGTTGTTCTACTAGGACGCTCTCCTATAGGTTGAATTTTCATTTCCAACAGCATTAAGGAGGAGTGAACACTTCTCACAATTTGTATCTGCCAAGACAGCCACCTCACAAAAATGTACGTGTGATACCTGGTAGGATTCTATATATGCATATAAATATACATGTGTGAATAGGCTACAGAAAAGGGAAAAAAGAATTCACATATTTGTTAAGTTTAAAAACACATGGAGAATATTTCAATTAAAATTTGACTAGATTTATAACTCCTACCTTATATAATGCATATGTCAAGTCCAACTATACAACATGTCTCCTCTGAAGTGCTTGTATTTCCATTGTGTTGGGTTAATTTTCTCCATTATATTAGGATGAAGAGTCTGAGACTACTAGGTATGGGTTAGTGTCAGGGATACAGTATTTCGAATGGAAAATTGGAAAATGAATCCAATGTGTATGTAAATATATGCTGCACAAATATCCTCCCGCTCTCATCCAGAACAATGCCTTGACATTACCTTCACCCCAAGTAGACACAATTAGAGGAGAAGAGTTACAAAATCAGTGAATACATATCTGGAATGGAAAATGCTCAGGAGTTCACAACCTTGGAGGTGGTAGAGGAGTTTCCAAAACTAAGAGACAGGGTAAACACTCCACAAACATGGAGCTCTGCTGGCCTAAAAACTTTTTGAGAAACTGCCTCTGAGCTTCCACACTTGAAATATATGTTGTTTTCAGGAGATTTGGATTCCTCTGTAGTGAGACCATCAAAGCTGGGTCTGCATCTATGTGACCTGGAGGACATGGTTTCTTATTTTCCAATGAACAAGATGAAGCAGTGCTGAATCCTCTCTTTGTAGGTAAACTGAGGCCACTGGGGACTAAGTGTCTCCCCGTGTGGACTGTGATGCCATTTGGTCCTCCTCCAATTTGTGGTGTTTTTGCTGCTGCACTGTTTGTTTGGTATTTGTTTCATGAAATACTAGGAGCTAAACTGGGACACAGTGCTGGAGGAGGTTCTGTCACGTGTGGTGGGTCAGGGTCTGCAAGAGAATGCACCAACTAGGCTCCTATCTCTCACAGCTTGCCCCATTGCCCCCTTGTCCATATCAACCTGATTCTTAATTTTCCTCTGAAAACTCTCCATATAAAAAGATGCCTTTACATATAAGGGTCTGCTAGCTGCACCTTGTAAGTTACAAGCCATTTGGAATTCATTGGTAGATCCACATGGCCCTACCACGGATGTTTTATCAAACACCTCCCCACCACTGCTCTAGACCCACTACTCAGCAGGCTCCAACTTACTGGCATCTCTGTTCTACACCATTTTCATGAAACTCAGTAAATCAAGGCACTGTCTGGTATACTCATGATGAGCAACAGGACATCCAATATTTCTCCAGTGCCACCTGGTCATAGGAATTTCAAAAATTTCATGGTATTTATCTAGCCATTTTTCAAGCATGAAGTTGGAGGCACTGTGGGTTTCAGTTCATTCAGCAAACATTAAATGGTGAGGAAGCTCATTTCAATGAAATCTCTGGAGCACTCTCACAGGCACGGCTTCCCAAAGAGTGGACAAAAGGTCACATTAGGCCAGGCCCATTGAGGTCTACAATGTGAGGTCCATGTGTGTTTTGACTCTCAACTATGGCTGCCATTTCTTTAAGAATAAAATCATGTGATATCCTTGCTGAGATTCCCAGGCCTCTGTGGAAATCCACCCGGGGCCTAGGTCTCAGTTTCGAAGAGTGACTTTCATGCGTGGCCTCTTAAAATCCCAACAAAATTCATGGCAATGCTTCTCTGAGTTCAGTTCCAAAACCCAGTCTCTAAGGGGAATCACACCAGAGTTCAAGCCCACGTGGACCCAGTCATTTTTTCCAATGCAACACAAATGACCAAAATTAAAACCAAAACACTCCCACATGGCCTTCATCTTATTCCATATAGTCAATCATCTTAACCTCTGGCTGGAGGTTTCCATGAGGGGCGCAGCCCAAGACACTGTCCAAAATCAGCTCGTTTGCCCCTCATTTGCCTAAAGTCAGGGTAGCCTGGACACCGTTTCTGTGAACCAGGAGTGAACAAATAAGCCTGCCGTTAATACTTCTTTGTTTCTCCAATTTGAGGCCTACTGATTTTAGGTATCGATTCTTTAGGTGATTTAGAGTCATGCAAAACAGAAGCACCTCTGCAGGGCTTTGAAGAACTCATTTGACGCAAAGAATCCCTATTGTCATTTGATGGAGTGCAAGAACCTAACAGAGGAAGGCAAGAGACTTCATCCACAATGAATGATACTTTTTGCCATTTTGGTTTTGGAAGCTCACATGGGATCATTCTTAAGATCCATCAGGTGCTGAGAATCTAAGTCACAGCCACACACAGGTCCAAGAGGCTGATAAAGAGCCACAGGTGAGGCGCATTCATTTCCATTTGTAAACCGTTTTCTTCAGGCTTCACAAAATGTGGCCTGAGGCAAAGACCTTCCTGACATTCAGTGCAACACAACAATAAGTAAGCAAAAGGCCCAAAGCAGGGTTTCTGCACTGAGACTTTCCTGGTCACACTGATATCTGAGTTTTCTGAGATGCTCGCCATTCTCTTCAGCTATCCAGTACATGGCCATGTCACAGAGCTTGGAGGTGTTAAATATTTTGGACACAAATCCATGAGCCTATTCTGGAGAGTGGCCAGAATTCAGGAAGAAAAGAACAACTTAGAAAGATAGCAGGTGTTGCACATTGATAAGACAAGCTGCAGTCCATTCATATATTGGGCAGGATGAATTATGGGAAGATTTGTACTAGACAGGACACATCCATTAATGCATTCTCTTTTCTAATGTCTACAACAACGGACACAGTGGGATACACAGAAAGAGAAACACTCGCCATGTCAAATGACTTACTAGAAACTGTCCACTCCAAACCAAACAAACCGCCTTTCCAATCTATTCTCAGAACATGAGACAAAACAACAAACCCACACCCACTCCCACAAAGGCACCTCCTTCCCCCAAGTAGGTCTGTGACTATCCGGAGTGTCCTCTGACTGGTGGGCCATACTATGTTCCCCCGAAATGGCCTGTCTTCTCTCAGATCTTGATTCCTTGACCAACTCTGTGAAGATGTCAGGAAAAAGTGGTTAGCCACTACCAGTTTTCTCAGGAAACGTCCTTCTTCAGAGCTCTCCTGGCATTTGGCCATCCTCACATCATTAGGTACCAAGAAAACTGACTCTGTCCTTGGTAAATCCAAACAAGTGAGCCCACTGGGACTGGGTCTGGGACTGCATCTGGGTGCCTGGCTTCTTGGATACCAAGTTCAGAGAGTTCCATCACCAAGGAAATGAGGTATGTCACATTCTTTGGAACTGAATGAGGTCACTGCCTTGGCAACCACTGTGTCCTAACAGTTGCTTCCAAGGGTAACATAAGATGGAGGTTGGCCCTACTTCCTGTGACACTTTCATAAGGTAGAATGTATATCACCATTGGCACCTGGGAACAGCTCTCCACTCAGCCCTGGTTTGGTCCATCTTCTGTACAATAAGAAGAGAGAGAGGCAGATTCAGACACATCCCTTCATCCTGACCAGGTTGTTTGCCATGGAAGATGACTTTTGCTCTCTCAGGTGCTTCATACCTGCCTACAACTTCTCCAGGTACCATTTGTGCATGGACATTTGAGGTTCTCATAAGGTGGAAGGTCCCCAACTTTCCTGTATTGTAAGAACCACTCTGTCTCTGCTCTTCTGTAAAATGATTGAGGGAACAGTGTATACTTGGGGTTAAAAACAGGTTTGATTTGGATTACGAGTGATTCTGTGTGATGAATAATGGTATTGGGAACCTGCAATATTTACAAGAATATAGAGGTGAAATATAAGTAGGAAAACAGAAATCTAGGTATGATTTGAAGCCCAGAAGGGTTTTGCCCTTGATTGGGATACTTAGCTTTGAATGATGTTCTGCAAAGATGCCTCAGATAATTCGATATACAATGGCATAGGACCTTGTACATTGGATGATTGAATTTATAAGAGAACATCCAGTCAAAAAGGGATATTCAGTAGGATTAGGAAGATAGTCGGTAGGTTTAGGAAGAAGAGTGAGTATAGGATTTGGACCAAAAGTTCTTTAGCAATAGACTTTCAGTTGTTGAGTGAATGTAAATGTCAGCACATATGAAGAGTCAGTCACTATGTTGAACTGGGGAAAATATGTAGAAAAGCAGATATCAATAGAAACATTACGAAATCAGGCAAAGTATAAAGTGAGTGATAGAATTAGACATTTTCAACAGGGTTGAGTTTGAATATATAAATTAGGAAAAAAACAAATATGTAGTCACCAATAGGATTGACAATTGACAGCATTAGGCAACCTGGACATGGATGTTTTTAGAAATCCATGTTCACTTTCCATTTAGGCTTTGGTACAATCATAAGTGTGACCTTTCCATTTTTTGTCCAGAATATTACGGTGATAATGAGGTGACATGAGTATTTCTTTCACCATTTCTGGGAGCAATATATTGAAGTTGTAAAATGAGAATCGGGGGTACAAAGAGGTGTACCCTGTTTCTAGGAACAAAGAGAAAAAGCATGAATAGACCATACTGTGAATAAATAATATAACTTTTTTGAACTTTAAATAATGAATTGAACTGATATCTGAAAAATTAAAGGAAATCGTATATTGATATACAATCATTAATTCCAACCAGGTATATATGTAATGGAAATATTAGTGTTTTGGTTTATAATGAAGAGTGTGTGAGTTTTGCTTCAAAATGATTATGGAAATTCAAAATAATGTGTTTGGAAAGAAGTCTCATAAAAGGACCAGTCAAGAAACCCTGACAATACATGTGTTCGGAAGCAAGAAGTGGTGAAAGTTGAAACAAATGCTTATTAATTTGTGAACTTGTGGATGAAATGTATATCCTGTGATGTGCAAAAACTGAAGAAACAATAACGTACCAGTGTCGAATACAAATGAATGACAAATTACATATCATGTCCCATAGGAGTCTACTTGCATTGATGTTAGTCTGGGTCAGTTACTGTAGAATAATTAGGATTTGTATGCACCATTCACTGAAGTTAGTTTTCAGTACTAGGAAACAAATATGTATTTCAGGTGGATAAATATTTCTGATTATAATCTTGTGAAAAGTGGATTATAAATCCACATACATGAACATGAATGAATTTAGAGAGTGTATATTAGACACATATATTTCATATTTTGAAAAATTTGGAGAGTATATCTATATCTATATCTGTATATACACACACACACACACAACACTCACAGACATTAAAAAGTACCAATATAAATGCCAATCGAAATTCATCAGTAAATATGTATCATCCACAAATTCAAAAATATTTATTTAACTGAACATGAGTTAATGTATAATGTTGTTCTATTAGGACGCTCTCCTATAGGTTGAATTTTCATTTCCAACAGCATTTAGGAGGAGTGAACTCTTCTCACAATTTGTATCTGCCAAGACAGCCACCTCACAAAAATGTACGTGTGATACCTGTTAGGATTCTATATATGCATATAAATATACATGTGTGAATAGGCTACAGAAAAGGGAAACAAGAATTCACATATTTGTTAAGTTTAAAAACACATGGAGAATATTTCAATTAAAATTTGACTAGATTTATAACTCCTACCTTATATAATGCAAATGTCAAGTCCAACTATACAACATGTCTCCTCTGAAGTGCTTGTATTTCCATTGTGTTGGGTTAATTTTCTCCATTATATTAAGATGAATAGTCTGAGACTACTAGGTATGGGTTAGTGTCAGGGATTCAGTATTTCGAATGGAAAATTGGAAAATGAATCCAATGTGTATGTAAATATATGCTGAACAAATATCCTCCCGCTCTCATCCAGAACAATGCCTTGACATTACCTTTACCCCAAGTAAGACACAATTAGAGGAGAAGAGTTACAAAATCAGTGAATACATATCGGGAATGGAAAATGCTCAGGAGTTCACAACCTTGGAGGTGGTAGAGGAGTTTCCAAAACTAAGGGACAGGGTAAACACTCCACAAACATGGAGCTCTGCTGGCCTAAAAACTTTTTGAGAAACTGCCTCTGAGCTTCCACACTTGAAATATATGTTGTTTTCAGGAGATTTGGATTCCTCTGTAGTGAGACCATCAAAGCTGGGTCTGCATCTATGTGACCTGGAGGACATGGTTTCTTATTTTCCAATGAACAAGATGAAGCAGTGCTGAATCCTCTCTTTGTAGGTAAACTGAGGCCACTGGGGACTAAGTGTCTCCCCGTGTGGACTGTGAAGCCATTTGGTCCTCTTACACTTTTTGTGGTGTTTTGGCTGCTGCACTGTGAGTTTGGTATTTGTTTCACGAAATACTAGGAGCTAAACTGGGACACAGTGCTGGAGGGAGTTCTGTCACGTGTGGTGGGTCAGGGTCTGCAAGAGAATGCACCAACTAGGCTCCTATCTCTCACAGCTTGCCCCATTGCCCCCTTGTCCATATCAACCTGATTCTTAATTTTCCTCTGAAAACTCTCCATATAACAAGATGCCTTTACATATAAGGGTCTGTTGGCTGCACCATGTCAGTTACAAGCCATTTGGAATCCAATGGTAGATCCACATGGCCCTACCACGGATGTTTTATCAAACACCTCCCCACCACTGCTCTAGACCCACTACTCAGCAGGCTCCAAATTTCTGGCATCTCTGTTCTACACCATTTTTTGAAACTCAGTAAATCAAGGCACAGTCTGGTATACTCATGATCAGCAACAGGACATCCAATGTTTCTCCTGTGCCACCTGGTCATAGGAATTTCAAAAATTTCATGGTATTTATCTAGCCATTTTTCAACCATGAAGTTGGAGGCACTGTGGGTTTCAGTTCATTCAGCAAACATTAAATGGTGAGGAAGCTCATTTCAATGAAATCTCTGGAGAACTCTCACATGCACGGCTTCCCAAAGAGTGGACAAAAGGTCACATTAGGCCAGGCCCATTGAGGTCTACAATGTGAGGTCCATGTGTGTTTTGACTCTCAACTATGGCTGCCATTTCTTTAAGAATAAAATCATGTGATATCCTTGCTGAGATTCCCAGGCCTCTGTGGAAATCCACCCGGGGCCTAGGTCTCAGTTTCCAAGAGCGACTTTCATGCGTGGCCTCTTAAAATCCCAACAAAATTCATGGCAATGCTTCTCTGAGTTCAGATCCAAAACCCAGTCTCTAAGGGGAATCACACCAGAGTTCAAGCTCACGTGGACCCAGTCATTTTTTCCAATGCAACACAAATGACCAAAATTAAAACCAAAACACTCCCACATGGCCTTCATCTTATTCCATATAGTCAATCATCTTAACCGCTGGCTGGAGGTTTCCATGAGGGGCGCAGCCCAAGACAGTGTCCAAAATCAGCTCTTTTGCCCCTCATTTGCCTAAAGTCAGGGTAGCCTGGACACCGTTTCTCTGAAACAGGAGCGAACAAATAAGCCTGCCGTTAATACTTCTTTGTTTCTCCAATTTGAGGCCTACTGATTTTAGGTATCGATTCTTTAGGTGATTTAGAGTCATGCGAAAACACAAGCACCTCTGCAGGGCTTTGAAGAACTCATTTGACCCAAAGAATCCCTATTGTCATTTGATGGAGTGCAGGAACCTAACAGAGGAAGGCAAGAGACTTCATCCACAATGAATGATATTTTTTGCCATTTTGGTTTTGGAAGCTCACATGGGATCATTCTTAATATCCATCAGGTGCTGAGAATCTAAGTCACAGACACACACAGGTCCAAGAGGCTGATAAAGAGCCACAGGTGAGGCCCATTCATTTCCATTTGAAAACTGTTTTCTTCAGGCTTTACAAAGGGGTGGCCTGAGGCAAAGACCTTCCTGACATTCAGTGCAACACAACAATAAGTAAGCAAAAGGCCCAAAGCAGGGTTTCTGCACTGAGACTTTCCTGGTCACACTGATATCTGAGTTTTTTGAGATGTTCGCCATTCTCTTCAGCTATCCAGTACATGGCCATGTCACAGAGCTTGGAGGTGGTACATATTTTGTACACAAATCCATGAGCCTATTCTGGAGAGTGGCCAGAATTCAGGAAGCAAACAACAACTTAGAAAGATAGCAGGTATTGCACATTGATAAGACAAGCTGCAGTCCATTCATATATTGGGCAGGATGAATTATGGGAAGATTTATACTAGACAGGACACATCCATTAATGCATTCTCTTTTCTAATGTCTACAACAACGGACACAGTGGGATACACAGAAAGAGAAACACTCGCCATGTCAAATGACTTACTAGAAACTGTCCACTCCAAACCAAACAAACCGCCTTTTCTATCTATTCTCAGAACATGAGACAAAACAACAAACCCACACCCACTCCCACAAAGGCACCTCCTTCCCCCAAGTACGTCTGTGACTATCCGGAGTGTCCTCTGACTGGTGGGCCATACTATGTTCCCCCGAAATGGCCTGTCTTCTCTCAGATCTTGATTCCTTGACCAACTCTGTGAAGACGTCAGGAAAAAGTGGTTAGCCACTACCTGTTTTCTCAGGAAAGGTCCATCTTCAGAGCTCTCCTGGCATTTGGCCATCCTCACATCATTAGGTACCAAGAAAACTGACTCTGTCCTTGGTAAACCAAACAAGTGAGCCCACTGGGACTGGGACTGGGACTGCCTCTGGGTGTCTGGCTTCTTGGATACCAAGTTCAGAGAGTTCCATCACCAAGGAAATGAGGTATGTCACATTCTTTGGAACTGAATGAGGTCACTGCCTTGGCAACCACTTTGTCCTAACAGTTGATTCCAAGGGTAACATAAGATGGAGGTTGCCAGAACTTCCTGTGACACTTTCATAAGGTAGAATGTATATCACCATTGGCACCCGGGAACAGCTCTCCACTCAGCCCTGGTTTGGTCCATCTTCTGTACAATAAGAAGAATGAGAGGCAGAATCAGACACATCCCTTCATCCTGACCAGGTTGTTTGCCATGGAAGATGACTTTTGCTCTCTCAGGTGCTTCATACCTGCCTACAACTTCTCCAGGTACCATTTGTGCATGGACATTTGAGGTTCTCATCAGGTTGAAGGTCCCCAACTTTCCTGTAATGTAAGAACCACTCTGTCTCTGCTCTTCTGTAAAATGATTGAGGGAACAGTGTATACTTGGGGTTAAAAACAGGTTTGATTTGGATTACGAGTGATTCTGTGTGATGAATAATGGTATTGGGAACCTGCAATATTTACAAGAATATAGAGGTGAAATATAAGTAGGAAAACAGAAATCTAGGTATGATTTGAAGCCCAGAAGGGTTTTGCCCTTGATTGGGATACTTAGCTTTGAATGATGTTCTGCAAAGATGCCTCAGATAATTCCATATACAATGGCATAGGACCTTGTACATTGGATGATTGAATTTAGAAGAGAACATCCAGTCAAAAAGGGATATTCAGTAGGATTAGGAAGATAGTCGGTAGGTTTAGGAAGAAGAGTGAGTGTAGGATTTGGACCAAAATTCTTTAGCAATAGACTTTCGGTTGTTGAGTGAATGTAAATGTCAGCACATATGAAGAGTCAGTCACTATGTTGAACTGGGGAAAATATGTAGAAAAGCAGATATCAATAGAAACATTACGAAATCAGGCAAAGTATAAAGTGAGTGATAGAATTAGACATTTTCAACAGGGTTGAGTTTGAATATATAAATTAGGAAAAAAACAAATATGTAGTCACCAATAGGATTGACAATTGACAGCATTAGGCAACCTGGACATGGATGTTTTTAGAAATCCATGTTCACTTTCCATTTAGGCTTTGGTACAATCATAAGTGTGACCTTTCCATTTTTGTCCAGAATATTACTGTGATAATGAGGTGACATGAGTATTTCTTTCACCATTTCTGGGAGCAATATATTGAAGATGTAAAATGAGAATCGGGGGTACAAAGAGGTGTACCCTATTTCTAGGAATATAGAGAAAAAGCATGAATAGACCATACTGTGAATAAATAATATAACTTTTTTGAACTTTAAATAATGAATTGAACTGATATCTGAAAAATTAAAGGAAATCGTATATTGATATACAATCATTCATTCCAACCAGGTATATATGTAATGGAAATATTTGTGTTTAGGTTTATCATAAAGAGTGAGTGAGTTTTGCTTCAAAATGATTATGGAAATTCAAAATAATGTGTTTGGAAAGAAGTCTCATGAAAAGACCAGTCAAGAATACCCTGACAATACATGTGTTCTGAAGCAAGAAGTGGTTAAAGTTGAAACAAATGCTTATTAATTTGTGAACTTGTGGATGAAATGTATATCCTGTGATGTGCAAAAACTGAAGAAACAATAATGTACCAGTGTCGAATACAAATGAATGACAAATTACATATCATGTCCCATAGGAGTCTACTTGCATTGATGTTAGACTGGGTCAGTTACTGTAGAATAATTAGGATTTGTATGCACCATTCACTGAAGTTAGTTTTCAGTACTAGGAAACAAATATGTATTTCAGGTGGATGAATATTTCTGATTATAATCTTGTGAAAAGTGGATTATAAATCCACATACATGAACATGAATGAATTTAGAGAGTGTATATTAGACACATATATTTCATATTTTGAAAAATTTGCAGAGTATATCTATATCTATATCTGTATATACACACACACACACACACAACACTCACAGACATTAAAAAGTACCAATATAAATGCCAATCGAAATTCATCAGTAAATATGTATCATCCACAAATGCAAAAATATTTATTTTACTGAACATGAGTTAATGTATAATGTTGTTCTACTAGGACGCTCTCCTATAGGTTGAATTTTCATTTCCAACAGCATTTAGGAGGAGTGAACTCTTCTCACAATTTGTATCTGCCAAGACAGCCACCTCACAAAAATGTACGTGTGATACCTGGTAGGATTCTATATATGCATATAAATATACATGTGTGAATAGGCTACAGAAAAGGAAATAAGAATTCACATATTTGTTAAGCTTAAAAACACATGGAGAATATTTCAAATAAATTTGACTAGATTTATAACTCCTACCTTATATAATGCAAATGTCAAGTCCAACTATACACATGTCTCCTCTGAAGTACTTGTATTTTCTAATGTGTTGGGCTAATTTTCTCCATTATATTAGGATGAATAGTCTGAGTCTACTAGGTATGGGTTAGTGTCAGGGATTCAGTACTTTGAATGGAAAATTTGGAAAATGAATCCAATGTTTATGTAAAAATATGCTGCACAAATATCCTCCCGCTCTCATCCAGAACAATGCCTTGGACATTACCTTCACCCCAAGTAAGACACAATTAGAGGAGAAGAGTTACAAAATCAGTGAATACATATCTGGAATGGAAAATGCTCAGGAGTTCACAACCTTGGAGGTGGTAGAGGAGTTTCCAAAACTAAGGGACAGGGTAAACACTCCACAAACATGGAGCTCTGCTGGCCTAAAATCTTTTTGAGAACTGCCTCTGAGCTTCCACACTTGAAATATATGTAGTATTCAGGAGATTTGGCTTCCTCTGTAGTGAGACCATCAAAGCTGGGTCTGCATCTATGTGACCTGGAGGACATGGTTTCTTATTTTCCAATGAACAAGATGAAGCAGTGCTGAATCCTCTCTTTGTAGTAAACTGAGGCCACTGGGGACTAAGTGTCTCCCCGTGTGGACTGTGAAGCCATTTGTCCTCTTCCACTTTTTGTGGTGTTTTTGCTGCTGCACTGTGAGTTTGGTATTTTGTTTCACGAAATACTAGGAGCTAAACTGGGACACAGCGCTGGGAGGGAGTTCTGTCACGTGTGGTGGGTCAGGGTCTGCAAGAGAATGCACCAACTAGGCTCCTATCTCTCACAGCTTGCCCCATTGCCCCCTTGTCCATATCAACCTGATTCTTAATTTTCCTCTGAAAACTCTCCATATAACAAGATGCCTTTACATATAAGGGTCTGTTGGCTGCACCATGTCAGTTACAAGCATTTGGAATCCAATGGTAGATCCACATGGCCCTACACGGATGTTTTTATCAAATACCTCCCCACCTCTGCTCTAGACCCACTACTCAGCAGGCTCCATATTTCTGGCATCTCTGTTCTACACCATTTTCATGAAACTCAGTAAATCAAGGCACTGTCTGGTATACTCATGATCAGCAACAGGACATCCAATGTTTCTCCAGTGCCACCTGGTCATAGGAATTTCAAAAATTTCATGGTATTTATCTAGCCATTTTTCAAGCATGAAGTTGGAGGCACTGTGGGTTTCAGTTCATTCAGCAAACATTAAATGGTGAGGAAGCTCATTTCAATGAAATCTCTGGAGAACTCTCACAGGCACGGCTTCCCAAAGAGTGGACAAAAGGTCACATTAGGCCAGGCCCATTGAGGTCTACAATGTGAGGTCCATGTGTGTTTTCACTCTCAACTATGGCTGCCATTTCTTTAAGAATAAAATCATGTGATATCCTTGCTGAGATTCCCAGGCCTCTGTGGAAATCCACCCGGGGCCTAGGTCTCAGTTTCCAAGAGCGACTTTCATGCGTGGCCTCTTAAAATCCCAACAAAATTCATGGCAATGCTTCTCTGAGTTCAGTTCCAAAACCCAGTCTCTAAGGGGAATCACACCAGAGTTCAAGCTCACGTGGACCCAGTCATTTTTTCCAATGCAACACAAATGACCAAAATTAAAACCAAAACACTCCCACATGGCCTTCATCTTATTCCATATAGTCAATCATCTTAACCTCTGGCTGGAGGTTTCCATGAGGGGCGCAGCCCAAGACAGTGTCCAAAATCAGCTCGTTTGCCCCTCATTTGTCTAAAGTCAGGGTAGACTGGACACCGTTTCTCTGAAACAGGAGCGAACAAATAAGCCTGCCGTTAATACTTCTTTGTTTCTCCAATTTGAGGCCTACTGATTTTAGGTATCGATTCTTTAGGTGATTTAGAGTCATGTGAAAACACAAGCACCTCTGCAGGGCTTTGAAGAACTCATTTGACCCAAAGAATCCCTATTGTCATTTGATGGAGTGCAGGAACCTAACAGAGGAAGGCAAGAGACTTCATCCACAATGAATGATATTTTTTGCCATTTTGGTTTTGGAAGCTCACATGGGATCATTCTTAAGATCCATCAGGTGCTGAGAATCTAAGTCACAGCCACACACAGGTCCAAGAGGCTGATAAAGAGCCACAGGTGAGGCCCATTCATTTCCATTTGAAAACTGTTTTCTTCAGGCTTCACAAAGGGGTGGCCTGAGGCAAAGACCTTCCTGACATTCAGTGCAACACAACAATAAGTAAGCAAAAGGCCCAAAGCAGGGTTTCTGCACTGAGACTTTCCTGGTCACACTGATATCTGAGTTTTTTGAGATGCTCGCCATTCTCTTCAGCTATCCAGTACATGGCCATGTCACAGAGCTTGGAGGTGGTACATATTTTGTACACAAATCCATGAGCCTATTCTGGAGAGTGGCCAGAATTCAGGAAGCAAACAACAACTTAGAAAGATAGCAGGTGTTCACATTGATAAGACAAGCTGCAGTCCATTCATATATTGGGCAGGATGAATTATGGGAAGATTTATACTAGACAGGACACATCCATTAATGCATTCTCTTTTCTAATGTCTACAACAACGGACACAGTGGGATACACAGAAAGAGAAACACTCGCCATGTCAAATGACTTACTAGAAACTGTCCACTCAACCAAACAAACCGCCTTTTTCTATCTATTCTCAGAACATGAGACAAAACAACAAACCCACACCCACTCCCACAAAGGCACCTCCTTCCCCCAAGTACGTCTGTGACTATCCGGAGTGTCCTCTGACTGTGGGCCATACTATGTTCCCCCGAAATGGCCTGTCTTCTCTCAGATCTTGATTCCTTGACCAACTCTGTGAAGATGTCAGGAAAAAGTGGTTAGCCACTACCTGTTTTCTCAGGAAAGGTCCATCTTCAGAGCTCTCCTGGCATTTGGCCATCCTCACATCATTAGGTACCAAGAAAACTGACTCTGTCCTTGGTAAATCCAAACAAGTGAGCCCACTGGGACTGGGACTGGGACTGCCTCTGGGTGTCTGGCTTCTTGGATACCAAGTTCAGAGAGTTCCATCACCAAGGAAATGAGGTATTTCACATTCTTTGGAACTGAATGAGGTCACTGCCTTGGCAACCACTTTGTCCTAACAGTTGCTTCCAAGGGTAACATAAGATGGAGGTTGCCAGAACTTCCTGTGACACTTTCATAAGGTAGAATGTATATCACCATTGGCACCCGGGAACAGCTCTCCACTCAGCCCTGGTTTGGTCCATCTTCTGTACAATAAGAAGAGAGAGAGGCAGATTCAGGACACATCCCTTCATCCTGACCAGGTTGTTTGCCATGGAAGATGACTTTTGCTCTCTCAGGTGCTTCATACCTGCCTACAACTTCTCCAGGTATCATTTGTGCATGGACATTTGAGGTTCTCATCAGGTTGAAGGTCCCCAACTTTCCTGTATTGTAAGAACCACTCTGTCTCTGCTCTTCTGTAAAATGATTGAGGGAACAGTGTATACTTGGGGTTAAAAACAGGTTTGATTTGGATTACGAGTGATTCATGTGTGATGAATAAGGTATTGGGAACCTGCAATATTTACAAGAATATAGAGGTGAAATATAAGTAGGAAAACAGAAATCTAGGTATGATTTGAAGCCCAGAAGGGTTTTGCCCTTGATTGGGATACTTAGCTTTGAATGATGTTCTGCAAAGATGCCTCAGATAATTCGATATACAATGGCATAGGACCTTGTACATTGGATGATTGAATTTAGAAGAGAACATCCAGTCAAAAAGGGATATTCAGTAGGATTAGGAAGATAGTCGGTAGGTTTAGGAAGAAGAGTGAGTATAGGATTTGGACCAAAAGTTCTTTAGCAATAGACTTTCGGTTGTTGAGTGAATGTAAATGTCAGCACATATGAAGAGTCAGTCACTATGTTGAACTGGGAAAAATATGTAGAAAAGCAGATATCAATAGAAAAAATTACGAAATCAGGCAAAGTATAAAGTGAGTGATAGAATTAGACATTTTTAACAGGGTTGAGTTTGAATATATAAATTAGGAAAAAAACAAATATGTAGTCACCAATAGGATTGACAATTGACAGCACTAGGCAACCTGGGCATGGATGTTTTTAGAAATCCATGTTCACTTTCCATTTAGGCTTTGGTACAATCATAAGTGTGACCTTTCCATTTTTTGTCCAGAATATTACTGTGATAATGAGGTGACATGAGTATTCTTTCACCATTTCTGGGAGCAATATATTGAAGATGTAAAATGAGAATCGGGGGTACAAAGAGGTGTACCCTATTTCTAGGAATATAGAGAAAAAGCATGAATAGACCATACTGTGAATAAATAATATAACTTTTTTGAACTTTAAATAATGAATTGAACTGATATCTGAAAAATTAAAGGAAATCATATATTGATATACAATCATTCATTCCAACCAGGTATATATGTAATGGAAATATTTGTGTTTTGGTTTATCATGAAAGAGTGTGTGAGTTTTGCTTCAAAATGATTATGGAAATTCAAAATAATGTGTTTGGAAAGAAGTCTCATGAAAAGACCAGTCAAGAAACCCTGACAATACATGTGTTCTGAAGCAAGAAGTGGTGAAAGTTGAAACAAATGCTTATTAATTTGTGAACTTGTGGATGAAATGTATATCCTGTGATGTGCAAAAACTGAAGAAACAATAATGTACCAGTGTCGAATACAAATGAATGACAAATTACATATCATGTCCCATAGGAGTCTACTTGCATTGATGTTAGACTGGGTCTGTTACTGTAGAATAATTAGGATTTGTATGCACCATTCACTGAAGTTAGTTTTCAGTACTAGGAAACAAATATGTATTTCAGGTGGATGAATATTTCTGATTATCATCTTGTGAAAGTGGATTATAAATCCACATACATGAACATGAATGAATTTAGAGAGTGTATATTAGACACATATATTTCATATTTTGAAAAATTTTCAGAGTATATCTATATCTATATCTATATCTATACACACACACACACACACACACACACACACACACAACTCACAGACATTAAAAAGTACCAATATAAATGCCAATCGAAATTCATCAGTAAATATGTATCATCCACAAATGCAAAAATATTTATTTTACTGAACATGAGCTAATGTATAATGTTGTTCTACTAGGACTCTCTCCTATAAGTTGAATTTTCATTTCCAACAGCAATTAGGAGGAGTGAACTCTTCTCACAATTTGAATTGCCAAGACAGCCACCTCACAAAAATGTACGTGTGATACCTGGTAGGATTCTATATATGCATATAAATATACATGTGTGAATAGACTACAGAAAAAGGAAACAAGAATTCACATATTTGTTAAGTTTAAAACACATGAAGAATATTTCAAATACATTTGACTAGATTTATAACTCCTACCTTATATAATGCAAATGTCAAGTCCAACTAATACAACATGTCTCCTCTGAAGTACTTGTATTTCTAATGTGTTGGGTTAATTTTCTCCATTATATTAGGATGAATAGTCTGAGTCTACTAGGTATCGGTTAGTGTCAGGGATTCAGTATTTCGAATGGAAAATTGGAAAATGAATCCAATGTGTATGTAAATATATGCTGCACAAATATCCTCCCGCTCTCATCCAGAACAATGCCTTGACATTACCTTCACCCAAGTAAGACACAATTAGAGGAGAAGAGTTACAAAATCAGTGAATACATATCTGGAATGGAAAATGCTCAAGAGTTCACAACCTTGGAGGTGGTAGAGGAGTTTCCAAAACTAAGGGACAGGGTAAACCCTCCACAAACATGGAGCTCTGCTGGCCTAAAAACTTTTTGAGAAACTGCCTCTGAGCTTCCACACTTGAAATATATGTTGTTTTCAGGAGATTTGGCTTCCTCTGTAGTGAGAACATCAAAGCTGGGTCTGCATCTATGTGACCTGGAGGACATGGTTTCTTATTTTCCAATGAACAAGATGAAGCAGTGCTGAATACTCTCTTTGTAGGTAAACTGAGGCCACTGGGGACTAAGTGTCTCCCCGTGTGGACTGTGAAGCCATTTGGTCCTCTTACACTTTTTGTGGTGTTTTGGCTGCTGCACTGTGAGTTTGGTATTTGTTTCACGAAATACTAGGAGCTAAACTGGGACACAGTGCTGGAGGGAGTTCTGTCACGTGTGGTGGGTCAGGGTCTGAAAGAGAATGCACCAACTAGGCTCCTATCTCTCACAGCTTGCCCCATTGCCCCCTTGTCCATATCAACCTGATTCTTAATTTTCCTCTGAAAACTCTCCATATAACAAGATGCCTTTACATATAAGGGTCTGTTGGCTGCACCATGTCAGTTACAAGCCATTTGGAATCCAATGGTAGATCCACATGGCCCTACCACGGATGTTTTATCAAACACCTCCCCACCACTGCTCTAGACCCACTACTCAGCAGGCTCCAAATTTCTGGCATCTCTGTTCTACACCATTTTCATGAAACTCAGTAAATCAAGGCACTGTCTGGTATACTCATGATCAGCAACAGGACATCCAATGTTTCTCCAGTGCCACCTGGTCATAGGAATTTCAAAAATTTCATGGTATTTATCTAGCCATTTTTCAAGCATGAAGTTGGAGGCACTGTGGGTTTCAGTTCATTCAGCAAACATTAAATGGTGAGGAAGCTCATTTCAATGAAATCTCTGGAGAACTCTCACAGGCACGGCTTCCCAAAGAGTGGACAAAAGGTCACATTAGGCCAGGCCCATTGAGGTCTACAATGTGAGGTCCATGTGTGTTTTCACTCTCAACTATGGCTGCCATTTCTTTAAGAATAAAATCATGTGATATCCTTGCTGAGATTCCCAGGCCTCTGTGGAAATCCACCCGGGGCCTAGGTCTCAGTTTCCAAGAGCGACTTTCATGCGTGGCCTCTTAAAATCCCAACAAAATTCATGGCAATGCTTCTCTGAGTTCAGTTCCAAAACCCAGTCTCTAAGGGGAATCACACCAGAGTTCAAGCCCACGTGGACCCAGTCATTTTTTCCAATGCCACACAAATGACCAAAATTAAAACCAAAACACTCCCACATGGCCCTCATCTTATTTCATATAGTCAATCATCTTAACCTCTGGCTGGAGGTTTCCATGAGGGGCGCAGCCCAAGACAGTGTCCAAAATCAGCTCGTTTGCCCCTCATTTGTCTAAAGTCAGGGTAGCCTGGACACCGTTTCTGTGAACCAGGAGTGAACAAATAAGCCTGCCGTTAATACTTCTGTGTTTCTCCAATTTGAGGCCTACTGATTTTAGGTATCGATTCTTTAGGTGATTTAGAGTCATGCGAAAACACAAGTACCTCTGCAGGGCTTTGAAGAACTCATTTGACCCAAAGAATCCCTATTGTCATTTGATGGAGTGCAGGAACCTAACAGAGGAAGGCAAGAGACTTCATCCACAATGAATGATATTTTTTGCCATTTTGGTTTTGGAAGCTCACGTGGGATCATTCTTAAGATCCATCAGGTGCTGAGAATCTAAGTCACAGCCACACACAGGTCCAAGAGGCTGATAAAGACACATCCCTTTTGAAAGCAATTAAGCAAAGAGCCACAGGTGAGGCCCATTCATTTCCATTTGAAAACTGTTTTCATCAGGCTTCACAAAGGGGTGGCCTGAGGCAAAGACCTTCCTGACATTCAGTGCAAAAAAACAATAAGTAAGCAAAAGGCCCAAAGCAGGGTTTCTGCACTGAGACTTTCCTGGTCACACTGATATCTGAGTTTTCTGAGATGCTCGCCATTCTCTTCAGCTATCCAGTACATGGCCATGTCACAGAGCTTGGAGGTGGTACATATTTTGGACACAAATCCATGAGCCTATTCTGGAGAGTGGACAGAATTCAGGAAGAAAACTACAACTTAGAAAGATAGCAGGTGTTGCACATCGATAAGACAAGCTGCCGTCCATTCATATATTGGGCATGGGAAGATTTATACTAGACAGGACACATCCATTAATGCATTCTCTTTTCTAATGTCTACAACAACGGACACAGGGGGATACACAGAAAGAGAAACACTCGCCGTGTCAAATGACTTACTAGAAACTGTCCACTCCAAACCAAACAAACCGCCTTTTCTATCTATTCTCAGAACATGAGACAAAACAACAAACCCACACCCACTCCCACAAAGGCACCTCCTTCCCCCAAGTACGTCTGTGACTATCCGGAGTGTCCTCTGACTGGTGGGCCATACTATGTTCCCCCGAAATGGCCTGTCTTCTCTCAGATCTTGATTCCTTGACCAACTCTGTGAAGATGTCAGGAAAAAGTGGTTAGCCACTACCTGTTTTCTCAGGAAAGGTCCATCTTCAGAGCTCTCCTGGCATTTGGCCATCCTCACATCATTAGGTACCAAGAAAACTGACTCTGTCCTTGGTAAATCCAAACAAGTGAGCCCACTGGGACTGGGACTGGGACTGCCTCTGGGTGTCTGGCTTCTTGGATACCAAGTTCAGAGAGTTCCATCACCAAGGAAATGAGGTATTTCACATTCTTTGGAACTGAATGAGGTCACTGCCTTGGCAACCAATTTGTCCTAACAGTTGCTTCCAAGGGTAGCATAAGATGGAGGTTGCCCCTACTTCCTGTGACACTTTCATAAGGTAGAATGTATATCACCATTGGCACCCGGGAACAGCTCTCCACTCAGGCCTGGTTTGGTCCATCTTCTGTACAATAAGAAGAGAGAGAGGCAGATTCAGACACATCCCTTCATCCTGACCAGGTTGTTTGCCATGGAAGATGACTTTTGCTCTCTCAGGTGCTTCATACCTGCCTACAACTTCTCCAGGTATCATTTGTGCATGGACATTTGAGGTTCTCATCAGGTGGAAGGTCCCCAACTTTCCTGTATTGTAAGAACCACTCTGTCCCTGCTCTTCTGTAAAATGATTGAGGGAACAGTGTATACTTGGGGTCAAAAACAGGTTTGATTTGGGTTATGAGTGATTCTGTGTGATGAGTAATGGTATTGGGAACCTGCAGAATTTACAAGAATATTGAGGTGAAATATAAGTAGGAAAACAGAAATCTAGGTATGATTTGAAGCCCAGAAGGGTTTTGCCCTTGATTGGGATACTTAGCTTTGAATGATGTTCTGCAAAGATGCCTCAGATAATTCGATATACAATGGCATAGGACCTTGTACATTGGATGATTGAATTTAGAAGAGAACATCCAGTCAAAAAGGGATATTCAGTAGGATTAGGAAGATAGTCGGTAGGTTTAGGAAGAAGAGTGAGTATAGGATTTGGACCAAAAGTTCTTTAGCAATAGACTTTCGGTTGTTGAGTGAATGTAAATGTCAGCACATATGAAGAGTCAGTCACTATGTTGAACTGGGAAAAATATGTAGAAAAGCAGATATCATTAGAAAAATTACGAAATCAGGCAAAGTATAAAGTGAGTGATAGAATTAGACATTTTTAACAGGGTTGAGTTTGAATATATAAATTAGGAAAAAAACAAATATGTAGTCACCAATAGGATTGACAATTGACAGCACTAGGCAACCTGGGCATGGATGTTTTTAGAAATCCATGTTCACTTTCCATTTAGGCTTTGGTACAATCATAAGTGTGACCTTTCCATTTTTTGTCCAGAATATTACTGTGATAATGAGGGGACATGAGTATTTCTTTCACCATTTCTGGGAGCAATATATTGAAGATGTAAAATGAGAATCGGGGGTACAAAGAGGTGTACCCTATTTCTAGGAATATAGAGAAAAAGCATGAATAGACCATACTGTGAATAAATAATATAACTTTTTTGAACTTTAAATAATGAATTGAACTGATATCTGAAAAATTAAAGGAAATCGTATATTGATATACAATCATTCATTCCAACCAGGTATATATGTAATGGAAATATTTGTGTTTTGGTTTATCATGAAGAGTGTGTGAGTTTTGCTTCAAAATGATTATGGAAATTCAAAATAATGTGTTTGGAAAGAAGTCTCATGAAAAGACCAGTCAAGAAACCCTGACAATACATGTGTTCTGAAGCAAGAAGTGGTGAAAGTTGAAACAAATGCTTATTAATTTGTGAACTTGTGGATGAAATGTATATCCTGTGATGTGCAAAAACTGAAGAAACAATAATGTACCAGTGTCGAATACAAATGAATGACAAATTACATATCATGTCCCATAGGAGTCTACTTGCATTGATGTTAGACTGTGTCAGTTACTGTAGAATAATTAGGATTTGTATGCACCATTCACTGAAGTTAGTTTTCAGTACTAGGAAACAAATATGTATTTCAGGTGGATGAATATTTCTGATTATAATCTTGTGAAAAGTGGATTATAAATCCACATACATGAACATGAATGAATTTAGAGAGTGTATATTAGACACATATATTTCATATTTTGAAAAATTTGCAGAGTATATCTATATCTATATCTATATCTATACACACACACACACACACACACACACACACAACTCACAGACATTAAAAAGTACCAATATAAATGCCAATCGAAATTCATCAGTAAATATGTATCATCCACAAATGCAAAAATATTTATTTTACTGAACATGAGCTAATGTATAATGTTGTTCTACTAGGACTCTCTCCTATAAGTTGAATTTTCATTTCCAACAGCATTTAGGAGGAGTGAACTCTTCTCACAATTTGAATCTGCCAAGACAGCCACCTCACAAAAATGTACGTGTGATACCTGGTAGGATTCTATATATGCATATAAATATACATGTGTGAATAGGCTACAGAAAAGGGAAACAAGAATTCACATATTTGTTAAGTTTAAAAACACATGGAGAATATTTCAATTAAAATTTGACTAGATTTATAACTCCTACCTTATATAATGCAAATGTCAAGTCCAAATATACAACATGTCTCCTCTGAAGTACTTGTATTTCTAATGTGTTGGGTTAATTTTCTCCATTATATTAGGATGAATAGTCTGAGTCTACTAGGTATGGGTTAGTGTCAGGGATTCAGTATTTCGAATGGAAAATTGGAAAATGAATCCAATGTGTATGTAAATATATGCTGCACAAATATCCTCCCGCTCTCATCCAGAACAAAGCCTTGACATTACCTTCACCCCAAGTAAGACACAATTAGAGGAGAAGAGTTACAAAATCAGTGAATACATATCTGGAATGGAAAATGCTGAGGAGTTCACAACCTTGGAGGTGGTAGAGGAGTTTCCAAACCTAAGGGACAGAGTAAACCCTCCACAAACATGGAGCTCTGCTGGCCTAAAAACTTTTTGAGAAACTGCCTCTGAGCTTCCACACTTGAAATATATGTTGTTTTCAGGAGATTTGGCTTCCTCTGTAGTGAGACCATCAAAGCTGGGTCTGCATCTATGTGACCTGGAGGACATGGTTTCTTATTTTCCAATGAACAAGATGAAGCAGCGCTGAATCCTCTCTTTGTAGGTAAACTGAGGCCACTGGGGACTAAGTGTCTCCCCGTGTGGACTGTGAAGCCATTTGGTCCTCCTCCACTTTTTTTGGTGTTTTTGCTGCTGCACTGTGAGTTTGGTATTTGTTTCACGAAATACTAGGAGCTAAACTGGGACACAGTGCTGGAGGGAGTTCTGTCACGTGTGGTGGGTCAGGGTCTGCAAGAGAATGCACCAACTAGGCTCCTATCTCTCACAGCTTGCCCCATTGCCCCCTTGTCCATATCAACCTGATTCTTAATTTTCCTCTGATATCTCTCCATATAACAAGATGCCTTTACATATAAGGGTCTGCTGGCTGCACCATGTCAGTTACAAGCCATTTGGAATCCAATGGTAGATAAACATGGCCCTACCACGGATGTTTTATCAAACACCTCCCCACCACTGCTCTAGACCCACTACTCAGCAGGCTCCAACTTACTGGCATCTCTGTTCTACAACATTTTCATGAAACTCAGTAAATCAAGGCACTGTCTGGTATCCTCATGATCAGCAACAGGACATCCAATGTTTCTCCAGTGCCACCTGGTCATAGGAATTTCAAAAATTTCATGGTATTTATCTAGCCATTTTTCAAGCATGAAGTTGGAGGCACTGTGGGTTTCAGTTCATTCAGCAAACATTAAATGGTGAGGAAGCTCATTTCAATGAAATCTCTGGAGAATTCTCACAGGCAAGGCTTCCCAAAGAGTGGACAAAATGTCACATTAGGCGAGGCCCATTGAGGTCTACAATGTGAGGTCCATGTGTGTTTTGACTCTCAACTATGGCTGCCATTTCTTTAAGAATAAAATCATGTGATATCCTTGCTGAGATTCCCAGGCCTCTGTGGAAATCCACTTGATGCCTAGGTCTCAGTTTCCAAGAGCGACTTTCATGCGTGGCCTCTTAAAATCCCAACAAAATTCATGGCAATGCTTCTCTGAGTTCAGTTCCAAAACCCAGTCTCTAAGGGGAATCACACCAGAGTTCAAGCCCACGTGGACCCAGTCATTTTTTCCAATGCCACACAAATGACCAAAATTAAAACCAAAACACTCCCACATGGCCCTCATCTTATTTCATATAGTCAATCATCTTAACCTCTGGCTGGAGGTTTCCATGAGGGGCGCAGCCCAAGACAGTGTCCAAAATCAGCTCGTTTGCCCCTCATTTGTCTAAAGTCAGGGTAGCCTGGACACCGTTTCTGTGAACCAGGAGTGAACAAATAAGCCTGCCATTAATACTTCTGTGTTTCTCCAATTTGAGGCCTACTGATTTTAGGTATCGATTCTTTAGGTGATTTAGAGTCATGCGAAAACACAAGTACCTCTGCAGGGCTTTGAAGAACTCATTTGACCCAAAGAATCCCTATTGTCATTTGATGGAGTGCAGGATCCTAACAGAGGAAGGCAAGAGACTTCATCCACAATGAATGAAATTTTTTGCCATTTTGGTTTTGGAAGCTCACATGGGATCATTCTTAAGATCCATCAGGTGCTGAGAATCTAAGTCACAGCCACACACAGGCCCAAGAGGCTGATAAAGACACATCCCTTTCCAAAGCAATTAAGCAAAGAGCCACAGGTGAGGCCCATTCATTTCCATTTGAAAACTGTTTTCATCAGGCTTCACAAAGGGGTGGCCTGAGGCAAAGACCTTCTTGACATTCAGTGCAACACAACAATAAGTAAGCAAAAGGCCCAAAGCAGGGTTTCTGCACTGAGACTTTCCTGGTCACACTGATATCTGAGTTTTCTGAGATGCTCGCCATTCTCTTCAGCTATCCAGTACATGGCCATGTCACAGAGCTTGGAGGTGGTACATATTTTGGACACAAATCCATGAGCCTATTCTGGAGAGTGGCCAGAATTCAGGAAGAGAACTACAACTTAGAAAGATAGCAGGTGTTGCACATCGATAAGACAAGCTGCAGTCCATTCATATATTGGGCATGGGAAGATTTATACTAGACAGGACACATCCATTAATGCATTCTCTTTTCTAATGTCTACAACAACGGACACAGTGTGATACACAGAAAGAGAAACACTCGCCGTGTCAAATGACTTACTAGAAACTGTCCAGTCCAAACCAAACAAACCGCCTTTTCTATCTATTCTCAGAACATGAGACAAAACAACAAACCCACACCCACTCCCACAAAGGCACCTCCTTCCCCCAAGTAGGTCTGTGACTATCCGGAGTGTCCTCTGACTGGTGGGCCATACTATGTTCCCCCGAAATGGCCTGTCTTCTCTCAGATCTTGTTTCCTTGACCAACTCTGTGAAGATGTCAGGAAAAAGTGGTTAGCCACTACCTGTTTTCTCAGGAAAGGTCCATCTTCAGAGCTCTCCTGGCATTTGGCCATCCTCACATCATTAGGTACCAAGAAAACTGACTCTGTCCTTGGTAAATCCAATCAAGTGAGCCCACTGGGACTGGGACTGGGACTGCCTCTGGGTGCCTGGCTTCTTGGATACCAAGTTCAGAGAGTTCCATCACCAAGGAAATGAGGTATGTCACATTCTTTGGAACTGAATGAGGTCACTGCCTTGGCAACCACTTTGTCCTAACAGTTGCTTCCAAGGGTAACATAAGATGGAGTTTGCCCCTACTTCCTGTGACACTTTCATAAGGTAGAATGTATATCACCATTGGCACCCGGGAACAGCTCTCCACTCAGCCCTGGTTTGGTCCATCTTCTGTACAATAAGAAGAGAGAGAGGCAGATTCAGACACATCCCTTCATCCTGACCAGGTTGTTTGCCATGGAAGATGACTTTTGCTCTCTCAGGTGCTTCATACCTGCCTACAACTTCTCCAGGTATCATTTGTGCATGGACATTTGAGGTTCTCATCAGGTGGAAGGTCCCCAACTTTCCTGTATTGTAAGAACCACTCTGTCCCTGCTCTTCTGTAAAATGATTGAGGGAACAGTGTATACTTGGGGTTAAAAACAGGTTTGATTTGGGTTACGAGTGATTCTGTGTGATGAATAATGGTATTGGGAACCTGCAATATTTACAAGAATATAGAGGTGAAATATAAGTAGGAAAACAGAAATCTAGGTATGATTTGAAGCCCAGAAGGGTTTTGCCCTTGATTGGGATACTTAGCTTTGAATGATGTTCTGCAAAGATGCCTCAGATAATTCGATATACAATGGCATAGGACCTTGTACATTGGATGATTGAATTTAGAGAGAACATCCAGTCAAAAAGGGATATTCAATAGGATTAGGAAGATAGTCGGTAGGTTTAGGAAGAAGAGTGAGTATAGAATTTGGACCAAAAGTTCTTTAGCAATAGACTTTCGGTTGTTGAGTGAATGTAAATGTCAGCACATATGAAGAGTCAGTCACTATGTTGAACTGGGGAAAATATGTAGAAAAGCAGATATCAATAGAAATATTAGGAAATCAGGCAAAGTATAAAGTGAGTGATAGAATTAGACATTTTCAACAGGGTTGAGTTTGAATATATAAATTAGGAAAAAAACAAATATGTAGTCACCAATAGGATTGACAATTGACAGCATTAGGCAACCTGGACATGGATGTTTTTAGAAATCCATGTTCACTTTCCATTTAGGCTTTGGTACAATCATAAGTGTGACCTTTCCATTTTTTGTCCAGAATATTACTGTGATAATGAGGTGACATGAGTATTTCTTTCACCATTTCTGGGAGCAATATATTGAAGATGTAAAATGAGAATCGGGGTTACAAAGAGGTGTACCCTGTTTCTAGGAATATAGAGAAAAAGCATGAATAGACCATACTGTGAATAAATAATATAACTTTTTTGAACTTTAAATAATGAACTGAACTGATATCTGAAAAATTAAAGGAAATCGTATATTGATATACAATCATTCATTCCAACCAGGTATATATGTAATGGAAATATTTGTGTTTTGGTTTATCATGAAGAGTGTGTGACGTTTGCTTCAAAATGATTATGGAAATTCAAAATAATGTATTGGAAAGAAGTCTCATGAAAAGACCAGTCAAGAATACCCTGACAATACATGTGTTCTGAAGCAAGAAGTGGTGAAAGTTGAAACAAATGCTTATTAATTTGTGAACTTGTGGATGAAATGTATATCCTGTGATGTGCAAAAACTGAAGAAACAATAATGTACCAGTGTCGAATACAAATGAATGACAAATTACATATCATGTCCCATAGGAGTCTACTTGCATTGATGTTAGACTGTGTCAGTTACTGTAGAATAATTAGGATTTGTATGCACCATTCACTGAAGTTAGTTTTCAGTACTAGAAAACAAATATGTATTTAAGGTGGATGAATATTTCTGATTATCATCTTGTGAAAAGTGGATTATAAATCCACATACATGAACATGAATGAATTTAGAGAGTGTATATTAGACACATATATTTCATATTTTGAAAATTTGGAGAGTATATCTATATCTATATCTATATCTATACACACACACACACACACACACACACACAAACACAAACACTCACAGACATTAAAAATACCAATATCAATGCCAATCGAATTCATCAGTAAATATGTATCATCCACAAATGCAAAAATATTTATTTTACTGAACATGAGGTAATGTATAATGTTGTTCTACTAGGACGCTCTCCTATAGGTTGAATTTTCATTTCCAACAGCATTTAGGAGGAGTGAACTCTTCTCACAATTTGTATCTGCCAAGACAGCCACCTCACAAAAATGTACGTGTGATACCTGATAGGATTCTATATATGCATATAAATATACATGTGTGAATAGGCTACAGAAAAGGGAAACAAGAATTCACATATTTGTTAAGTTTAAAAACACATGGAGAATATTTCAATTAAAATTTGACTAGATTTATAACTCCTACCTTATATAATGCAAATGTCAAGTCCAAATATACAACATGTCTCCTCTGAAGTACTTGTATTTCTAATGTGTTGGGTTAATTTTCTCCATTATATTAGGATGAATAGTCTGAGTCTACTAGGTATGGGTTAGTGTCAGGGATTCAGTATTTCGAATGGAAAATTGGAAAATGAATCCAATGTGTATGTAAATATATGCTGCACAAATATCCTCCCGCTCTCATCCAGAACAAAGCCTTGACATTACCTTCACCCCAAGTAAGACACAATTAGAGGAGAAGAGTTACAAAATCAGTGAATACATATCTGGAATGGAAAATGCTGAGGAGTTCACAACCTTGGAGGTGGTAGAGGAGTTTCCAAACCTAAGGGACAGAGTAAACCCTCCACAAACATGGAGCTCTGCTGGCCTAAAAACTTTTTGAGAAACTGCCTCTGAGCTTCCACACTTGAAATATATGTTGTTTTCAGGAGATTTGGCTTCCTCTGTAGTGAGACCATCAAAGCTGGGTCTGCATCTATGTGACCTGGAGGACATGGTTTCTTATTTTCCAATGAACAAGATGAAGCAGCGCTGAATCCTCTCTTTGTAGGTAAACTGAGGCCACTGGGGACTAAGTGTCTCCCCGTGTGGACTGTGAAGCCATTTGGTCCTCCTCCACTTTTTTTGGTGTTTTTGCTGCTGCACTGTGAGTTTGGTATTTGTTTCACGAAATACTAGGAGCTAAACTGGGACACAGTGCTGGAGGGAGTTCTGTCACGTGTGGTGGGTCAGGGTCTGCAAGAGAATGCACCAACTAGGCTCCTATCTCTCACAGCTTGCCCCATTGCCCCCTTGTCCATATCAACCTGATTCTTAATTTTCCTCTGATATCTCTCCATATAACAAGATGCCTTTACATATAAGGGTCTGCTGGCTGCACCATGTCAGTTACAAGCCATTTGGAATTCAATGGTAGATAAACATGGCCCTACCACGGATGTTTTATCAAACACCTCCCCACCACTGCTCTAGACCCACTACTCAGCAGGCTCCAACTTACTGGCATCTCTGTTCTACAACATTTTCATGAAACTCAGTAAATCAAGGCACTGTCTGGTATGCTCATGATCAGCAACAGGACATCCAATGTTTCTCCAGTGCCACCTGGTCATAGGAATTTCAAAAATTTCATGGTATTTATCTAGCCATTTTTCAAGCATGAAGTTGGAGGCACTGTGGGTTTCAGTTCATTCAGCAAACATTAAATGGTGAGGAAGCTCATTTCAATGAAATCTCTGGAGAATTCTCACAGGCAAGGCTTCCCAAAGAGTGGACAAAATGTCACATTAGGCGAGGCCCATTGAGGTCTACAATGTGAGGTCCATGTGTGTTTTGACTCTCAACTATGGCTGCCATTTCTTTAAGAATAAAATCATGTGATATCCTTGCTGAGATTCCCAGGCCTCTGTGGAAATCCACCCGGGGCCTAAGTCTCAGTTTCCAAGAGCGACTTTCATGCGTGGCCTCTTAAAATCCCAACAAAATTCATGGCAATGCTTCTCTGAGTTCAGTTCCAAATACCCAGTCTCTAAGGGGAATCACACCAGAGTTCAAGTCCACGTGGACCCAGTCATTTTTTCCAATGCCACACAAATGACCAAAATTAAAACCAAAACACTCCCACATGGCCCTCATCTTATTCCGTATAGTCAATCATCTTAACCTCTGGCTGGAGGTTTCCCTGAGGGGCGCAGCCAATGACAGTGTCCAAAATCTGCTCGTTTGCCCCTCATTTGCCTAAAGTCAGGGTAGCCTGGACACCGTTTCTGTGAACCAGGAGTGAACAAATAAGCCTGCGGTTAATACTTCTGTGTTTCTCCAATTTGAGGCCTACTGATTTTAGGTATCGATTCTTTAGGTGATTTAGCGTCATGCGAAAACACAAGCTCCTCTGCAGGGCTTTGAAAAACTCATTTGACCCAAAGAATCCCTATTGTCATTTGATGGAGTGCAGGAACCTAACAGAGGAAGGCAAGAGACTTCATCCACAATGAATGAAATTTTTTGCCATTTTGGTTTTGGAAGCTCACATGGGATCATTCTTAAGATCCATCAGGTGCTGAGAATCTAAGTCACAGCCACACACAGGCCCAAGAGGCTGATAAAGACACATCCCTTTCCAAAGCAATTAAGCAAAGAGCCACAGGTGAGGCCCATTAATTTCCATTTGAAAACTGTTTTCTTCAGGCTTCACAAAGGGTTGGCGCGAGGCAAAGACCTTCTTGACATTCAGTGCAACACAACAATAAGTAAGCAAAAGGCCCAAAGCAGGGTTTCTGCACTGAGACTTTCCTGGTCACACTGATATCTGAGTTTTCTGAGATGCTCGCCATTCTCTTCAGCTATCCAGTACATGGCCATGTCACAGAGCTTGGAGGTGGTACATATTTTGGACACAAATCCATGAGCCTATTCTGGAGAGTGGCCAGAATTCAGGAAGAAAACAACAACTTAGAAAGATAGCAGGTGTTGCACATTGATAAGACAAGCTGCAGTCCATTCATATATTGGGCAGGATGAATTATGGGATGATTTATACTAGACAGGACACATGCATTAATGCATTCTCTTTCGAATGTCTACAACAATGGACACAGTGGGGTACACAGAAACACTCGCCGTGTCAAATGACTTACTAGAAACTGTCCACTCCAAACCAAACAAACCACCTTTCCTATCTATTCTCAGAACATGAGACAAAACAACAAACCCACACCCACTCCCACAAAGGCACCTCCTTCCCCCAAGTAGGTCTGTGACTATCCGGAGTGTCCTCTGACTGGTGGGCCATACTATGTTCCCCCGAAATGGCCTGTCTTCTCTCAGATCTTGTTTCCTTGACCAACTTTGTGAAGATGTCAGGAAAAAGTGGTTAGCCACTACCTGTTTTCTCATTAACGGTCCATCTTCAGAGCTCTCCTGGCATTTGGCCATCCTCACATCATTAGGTACCAAGAAAACTGACTCTGTCCTTGGTAAATCCAAACAAGTGAGCCCACTGGGACTGGGACTGGGACTGCCTCTGGGTGCCTGGCTTCTTGGATACCAATTTCAGAGAGTTCCATCACCAAGGAAATGAGGTATGTCACATTCTTTGGAACTGAATGAGGTCACTGCCTTGGCAACCACTTTGTCCTAACAGTTGCTTCCAAGGGTAACATAAGATGGAGGTTGCCCCTACTTCCTGTGACACTTTCATAAGGCAGAATGTATATCAACCATTGGCACCCGGGAACAGCTCTCCACTCAGGCCTGGTTAGGTCCATCTTCTCTACAATAAGAAGAGAGAGATTCAGATTCAGACACATCCCTTCATCCTGACCAGGTTGTTTGCCATGGAAGATGACTTTTGCTCTCTCAGGTGCTTCATACCTGCCTAGAACTTCTCCAGGTATCATTTGTGCATGGACATTTGAGGTTCTCATCAGGTGGAAGGTCCCCAACTTTCCTGTATTGTAAGAACCACTCTGTCCCTGCTCTTCTGTAAAATGATTGAGGGAACAGTGTATACTTGGGGTTAAAAACAGGTTTGATTTGGGTTACGAGTGATTCTGTGTGATGAATAATGGTATTTGGAACCTGCAATATTTACAAGAATATAGAGGTGAAATATAAGTAGGAAAACAGAAATCTAGGTATGATTTGAAGCCCAGAAGGGTTTTGCCCTTGATTGGGATACTTAGCTTTGAATGATGTTCTGCAAAGATGCCTCAGATAATTCCATATACAATGGCATAGGACCTTGTACATTGGATCATTGAATTTAGAAGAGAACATCCAGTCAAAAAGGGATATTCAGTAGGATTAGGAAGATAGTCGGTAGGTTTAGGAAGACGAGTGAGTATAGGATTTGGACCAAAAGTTCTTTAGCAATAGACTTTCGGTTGTTGAGTGAATGTAAATGTCAGCACATATGAAGAGTCAGTCACTATGTTGAACTGGGGAAAATATGTAGAAAAGCAGATATCAATAGAAACATTACGAAATCAGGCAAAGTATAAAGTGAGTGATAGAATTAGACATTTTCAACAGGGTTGAGTTTGAATATATAAATTAGGAAAAAAACAAATATGTAGTCACCAATAGGATTGACAATTGACAGCATTAGGCAACCTGGGCATGGATGTTTTTAGAAATCCATGTTCACTTTCCATTTAGGCTTTGGTACAATCATAAGTGTGACCTTTCCATTTTTTGTCCAGAATATTACTGTGATAATGAGGTGACATGAGTATTTCTTTCACCATTTCTGGGAGCAATATATTGAAGGTGTAAAATGAGAATCGGGGGTACAAAGAGGTGTACCCTGTTTCTAGGAACATAGAGAAAAAGCATGAATAGACCATACTGTGAATAAATAATATAACTTTTTTGAACTTTAAATAATGAATTAACTGATATCTGAAAAATTAAAGGAAATCATATATTGATATACAATCATTCATTCCAACCAGGTATATATCTAATGGAAATATTAGTGTTTTGGTTTATTATGAAGAGTGTGTGAGTTTTGCTTCAAAATGATTATGGAAATTCAAAATAATGTGTTTGGAAAGAAGTCTCATGAAAAGACCAGTCAAGAAACCCTGACAATACATATGTTCTGAAGCAAGATGATTAAAGTTGAAACAAATGCTTATTAATTTGTGAACTTGTGGATGAAATGTATATCCTGTGATGTGCAAAAACTGAAGAAACAATAATGTACCAGTGTCGAATACAAATGAATGACACATTACATATCATGTCCCATAGGAGTCTACTTGCATTGATGTTAGACTGGGTCAGTTACTGTAGAATAATTAGGATTTGTATGCACCATTCACTGAAGTTAGTTTTCAGTACTAGGAAACAAATATGTATTTCAGGTGGATGAATATTTCTGATTATCATCTTGTGAAAAGTTGATTATAAATCCACATACATGAACATGAATGAATTTAGAGTGTGTATATTAGACACATATATTTCATATTTTGAAAAATTTGCAGAGTATATCTATATCTATATCTATATCTATATCTATATATATACACACACACACACACACACACACACACACACACACACCACTCACAGACATTAAAAAGTACCAATATAAATGCCAATCGAAATTCATCAGTAAATATGTATCATCCACAAATGCAAAAATATTTATTTTACTGAACATGAGTTAATGTATAATGTTGTTCTACTAGGACTCTCTCCTATAGGTTGAATTTTCATTTCCAACAGCATTTAGGAGGAGTGAACTCTTCTCACAATTTGTATCTGCCAAGACAGCCATCTCACAAAAATGTATGTGTGATACCTGGTAGGATTCTATATATGCATATAAATATACATGTGTGAATCGGCTACAGAAAAGGGAAACAAGAATTCACATATTTGTTAAGTTTAAAAACACATGAGAATATTTCAATTAAAATTTGACTAGATTTATAACTCCTACCTTATATAATGGAAATGTCAAGTCCAACTATACAACATGTCTCTGGAGAACCTTTGGATGTCCTGTTGTTTATCATGAGTATACTAGACAGTGCCTTGATTGACTGTGTTTCATGAAAATGATCTAGAACTGACATGCCAGTAAGTTGGTGCCTGCTGAGTAGTGTGCCTAGAGCAGTGGTGTGTATGTGTGTCATAATACATCTCTGATGTGGCCATATGGATTTGCCATTGGCTTCCAAATGGCTTGTGACAGACATGGTGAGGCCAGCAGACACTAATATGTAAGGGCGTCTTGTTATATGGAGAGGTTTCATGGCAATGTTAAGAATCAGGTTGCAATAGACAAGGTAGAAAGCTATGTGGGATAGAAGCCTGGTTGGTGCATTCTCCTGCAGACCCTGACCCACCACATGTGGCAGAACTCCATCCAGCACTGTGTCCCTTTTGAACTCCTTGTATTTCGTGAAGCAAATACCAAACTACCAATGCAGGAGAAAGAAAAACCATGAAAAAGTGGAGGATGACCAAATGGCTTCACAGCCCAGATGGGGAGAGACTTAGCACGCACTGGTCACATTTTACTTAAAAGAGAGAATTCACCACTGCTGCCTCATGTTCATTAGAAAATAAGAAACCATGTCCTCCAGGTCACATAGAATCAGACCCAGCTTTGATGGTCTCACGACAAAGGAAGCTAAAGCTCCTGAAAACAACATATATTTCAAGTGCCCAACCTCAGAGGCAGTTTATCAAGAAGTCCTTTAGGCCAGCAGAGCTCCATGTTTGTGGAGTTTTTAACCTGTCACTTACTTATGGAAACTTCTCTACCACATCCAAGGTTGTGAACTCCTGAGCATTTTCCATTCCAGTTATATATTCACAGATTTTATAACTCTTCTCCACTAATTGTGTCTTACTTGGGGTGAAGGTAATGTCAAGGCATTGTTCTGGATGAGAGAGGGAAAATATTTTGTGTAGCACATATTTGATAGACATTGGATTCTTTTTCCTATTTTCCATTCAAAATACTGAATCCCTGACACTAACACATACCCTACTAGACTCTGACTACTAATCCTAATATGATGGAGAAAAATAACCCAAATAGAACAGAAATACAAGCAGGTCAGAGGAGGCATGGTGTATTTTTGAAATTTTCTTTTGCATAATAAATGTTAGGTGTTATAAATCTAGTGAATTTTTATTTGGAATAGTTTTTCATGTGTTTTTAAAATTAACAAATATGTGAATCCCTGCCTCCCTTTCTCTCTAGCCTATACAGCACATGTATTTTTATATGTACATATAGAATCCTACCTGGTATCACACGTACATTTTTGTGAGGTTGCTGACTCGGCAGATATAAATTGTGTGAAGAGACTACCCCTCTTAAACGCTGTTGGAACTAAAAATTCAACCTATGGGTGAGCTTCCTAGTACAACAACATTATACATAATTTCATGTTCAGTAAAGTATATATTTTTGCATCAGTAGATGTTATATATTTTATTATAAATTTCATTTGGCATATATTGCTACTTTTTTATGTTTCTCTGTGTGTTTTTTTGGTATATATATATATATATATATATATATATATATATATATATATATACTCTCCTGATTTATCAAAACATGAAATATATGTGTCTTATATACACTCTCTACATTCATACATTCATTCATGTTCATGCATGAGGAAATATAATCAACTTTTCTCAAGAATATTATTGGAAATATTCATCCACCTGAAATACATATTTGTTTCCTTGTACTGACAACTCACTTCTGTGAATGGTGCATACAAATCCTAATAATTCTACAGTATCTGACCCAGTTTAACATCAATGCAAGTAGATTCCTATGGGACATGATGTGTATTTTGACGTTCATTTATATTCCACACTGCTACATTAATATTTCTGCAGTTTTTGCACATCATAGGATATATATTTCATCCACAAGTTCACAACTTTATAGGTATTTTTTCACTTTTAATGATTTCCTGCTTCAGAACACATGTATTCCTCCCGGTTTCTTGACTGGTCTTTTCATGAGACTTCTCTGCAAACACATTTTTTTTTAATTTCATAATCAGTTTTGAAGCAAAACTCACACACTTTTCATGATAAACCATAAATCTAATATCACCATTAGATGCATAACTGTTTGGAATGGATGATTGTATATCAATATTAGGTTTCCTCTATATTTTCAGAAATCAATTCAATCCATTATTTAAAGTTCGAACCAGTTATATTATTTATTCACAGTATGGTCTATTCATGCATTATCTCTATATTCATATGCACAAGGTACACCTATTTGTTCCCCCAATTAATTTATACGTCTTCAAAATATTGCTTTCCTACATATTTTACCCAGTTCATCATTGTGACTGACTCTTCACATGTGCTGACATTTACATTCACTCTCTACCTGAAACCCTATTGCTAAAGAACTTTTGGTCCAAATCCTATACTCACTCTTTTATCTAAACCCACCGACTATTTTCCTAATCCTACCGAATATCCCTTTTTGACTGGATGTTCTCTTCCACATTCAATCATCCAAATTAGAAGGTCCTATGCCATAGTATATTGATTTAACTGAGACAACTGTGCAGGACATAAATCAATGCTAAGTATCCCAATCAAGGGCCCAATGCCCTTCTGGGCTTCAAAACTTACCTAGATTTCTGTTTTCATACTTATATTTCACCTATATATTCTTATAAATATCGCAGGTTCCTAATACAAATATTCATTCCAGAGAATGATTCCTAACCCAAATTGAACATGTTATTAACCCTAACCATACACTTTTCCCTCAATCTAATTTTACAGAAGAGCAGGGACAGAGTTGGTCTTACAATACAGGAATATAGGCGATCTTCCAGCTGCTGAAAACCTAAAAGGTCCATGCTGAAATGATCCTTGGAGAAGATGTAGGCATCTATGAAGGACATGAGAGAGCAAAAGTCATCTTCCATGGCAAACAACCTGGTCAGGTTGATGGGATGTGTCTGAATTAGCCTCTCTCTTCCTAATGTAGAGAAGATGGACCAAACCATGCCTGTGTGGAGAGCTGTTCCCCGGTGCCTATGGTTGATATACCATTCTAACATATGAATGAGTCACAGCAAGTAGAGGCAGCCTCCATCTTTTGGGAACCATGTAAGCAACTGTTAAAACAAAGTGGTTTCCAAGGCAGTGACTTCATTCAGATCTTGAAGAAAGTGACATCACCTTACAGTTTTGGTAATGAAAGTCTGTGATCTTGGGATCCAGGAAACCAGGCACACAGAGTCAAACCCACTCCATGTCCCAGTGGGCTAACTTGTTTGGATTTAACAAGACAGAGTTACTCTTTCTGTGTACCTACTGATGTGAGGACAGCCAAATGCCTGGAAACTATGAAGACTGGCCTTTCCAGAGAAAGCAGGTAGTTTCTCACCATGGGCTCCTGACAACTTCACAGAGTTGGCCAAAGAGAACAGATTGGAGACAGGACACGCCATTTTGGGGGAACATAGTATGGCCCACAAGTCAGAGGACACTCCGGATAGTCACAGACCTACTTGGGGAAAGGAGGTGACTTTTTGGGTGTGAGTGTGAGTTTGTGGTTTTGTCTCATGTTCTGAGAATAGTTAGGAAAGCTGGTTTGTTTGTTTTGGAGTGGACTGTGTCTAGTAAGTCCTTTGACAAGGTGAGTGTTTCTGTGTCTATATATCATACTGTGTCCGTGATTGTAGACATTAGAAAAGAGAATGCATCAATGGATGTGTCCTGTCTACAAGAAAGCTTCAAAGCATTCATCCTGTGCAATTAATGAATGGACTGCAGGTTGCCGTATGGATGGGCAACTCCTGCCATCTTTCTAAATTCCTGTTTTCTTCCTGAATTCTGGACACTCTCCAGAATACGCTCATGATTTTGTGTCCAAGATATGTACCACCTCCATCTCTGTGACATGGCCATGTACTGGATAGCTGAAGGGAATGGCGAGTATCTCAGAAAACTCAGATATCAGTATGCCCAAGAAAGTCTCAGTGGAGAAACCCTGCTTTGGGCCTTTTGCTTACCTATTCTGTTGCCCTGAATGTCAGGAAGGTCTTTGCCTCAGGCCACAATTTGTGAAGCCTGCAGAAAATAGATTTCAAATGGAAAAGAATGGTCATTACCTGTGCCTCTTTGCTTAATTGCTTTGGAAATGGATGTTTCTGAATCAGCCTCTCAGCCCTATGTGAGGCTGTGGCTTAGATTCACAGCACATGATGGGTCGAAAGAAAAATCCCATGTGTGCATCCCAAACCAAAATGGGCAAAAGAGCTGTCAGAGTGGTTCTTACAATACAGGAAAGTTGGGGACCTTCCACCTGATGAGAACCTCAAATGTCCATGCACAAATGATACCTGGAGAAGTTGTAGGCAGGTATGAAGCACCTGAGAGAGCAAAAGTCATCTTCCATGGCAAACAACCTGGTCAGGATGAAGGGATGTGTCTGAATCTGCCTCTCTCTCTTCTTATTGTACAGAAGATGGACCAAACCAGGGCTGAGTGGAGAGCTGTTCCCGGGTGCCAATGGTGATATACATTCTACCTTATGAAAGTGTCACAGGAAGTAGGGGCAAACTCCATCTTATGTTACCCTTGGAAGCAACTGTTAGGACAAAGTGGTTGCCAAGGCAGTGACCTCATTCAGTTCCAAAGAATGTGACATACCTCATTTCCTTGGTGATGGAACTCTCTGAACTTGGTATCCAAGAAGCCAGGCACCCAGAGGCAGTCCCAGTCCCAGTCCCAGTGGGCTCACTTGATTGGATTTACCAAGGACAGAGTCAGTTTTCTTGGTACCTAATGATGTGAGGATGGCCAAATGCCAGGAGAGCTCTGAAGATGGACCTTTCCTGAGAAAACAGGTAGTGGCTAACCACTTTTTCCTGACATCTTCACAGAGTTGGTCAAGGAAACAAGATCTGAGAGAAGACAGGCCATTTCGGGGGAACATAGTATGGCCCACCAGTCAGAGGACACTCCGGATAGTCACAGACCTACTTGGGGGAAGGAGGTGCCTTTGTGGGAGTGGGTGTGGGTTTGTTGTTTTGTCTCATGTTCTGAGAATAGATAGGATAGGCGGTTTGTTTGGTTTGGAGTGGACAGTTTCTAGTAAGTCATTTGACACGGCGAGTGTTTCTGTTTCTGTGTATCCCACTGTGTCTGTTGTTGTAGACATTACAAAAGAGAATGCATTAATGGATGTGTCCTGTCTAGTATAAATCTTCCCATAATTCATCCTGCCCAATATATGAATGGACTGCAGCTTGTCTTATCGATGTGCAACACCTGCTATCTTTCTAAGTTGTTGTTTTCTTCCTGAATTCTGGCCACTCTCCAGAATAGGCTCATGGATTTGTGTCCAAAATATGTACCACTGCCAAGCTCTGTGACATGGCCATGTACTGGATAGCTGAAGAGAATGGCGAGCATCTCAGAAAACTCAGATATCAGTGTGACAAGAAAAATCTCAGTGCAGAAACCCTGCTTTGGGCCTTTTGCTTACTTATTGTTGTGTTGCACTGAATGTCAGGAAGGTCTTTGCCTCATGCCACCCCTTTGTGAAGCCTGAAGAAAACAGTTTTCAAATGGAAATGAATGGGCCTCACCTGTGGCTCTTTGCTTAATTGCTTTGGAAAGAGATGTGTCTTTATCAGCCTTTGGACCTGTGTGTGGCTGTGACTTAGATTCTCAGCACCTGATAGATCTTAAGAATGATCCCATGTGAGCTTCCAAAACCAAAATGGCAAAAAATATTATTCATTGTGGATGAAGTCTCTTGCCTTCCTCTGTTAGGTTCCTGCACTCCATCAAATGAGAATAGGGATTCTTTGGGTCAAATGAGTTCTTCAAAGTCCTGCAGAGGTGCTTGTGTTTTCACATGACTCTAAATCACCTAAAGAATTGATACCTAAAATCAGTAGGCCTGAAATTGGAGAAACAAAGAAGTATTAAAGGCAGGCTTATTTGTTCACTCCTGGTTCACAGAAACGGTGTCCAGGCTACCCTGACTTTAGTCAAATGAGGGGCAAAGGAGCTGATTTTGGACACTGTCTTGGGCTCCGCCCCTCATGGAAACCTCCAGCCAGAGGTTAAGATGATTGACTATATGGAATAAGATGAGGGCCATGTGGGAGTGTTTTGGTTTTGATTTTGGTCATTTGTGTGGCATTGGAAAAAATGACTGGGTACACGTGGGGTGAAGTCTGGTGTGATTCCCCTTAGAGACTGGATTTTGGAAGTGAACTCAGAGAAGCATTGCCATGAATTTTGTTGGGATTTTAAGAGGCCACGCATGAAAGTCGCTCTTGGAAACTGAGACCTAGGCCCCGGGTGGATTTCCACAGAGGCCTGGGAATCTCAGCAAGGATATCACATGATTTTATTCTTAAAGAAATGGCAGCCATAGTTGAGAGTGAAAACACACATGGACCTCACATTGTAGACCTCAATGGGCCTGGCCTAATGTGACCTTTTGTCCACTCTTTGGGAAGCCGTGCCTGTGAGAGTTCTCCAGAGATTTCATTGAAATGAGCTTCCTCACCATTTAAAGTTTGCTGAATGAACTGAAACCCACAGTGCCTCCAACTTCATGCTTGAAAAATGGCTAGATAAATACCATGAAATTTTTGAAATTCCTATGACCAGGTGGCACTGGAGAAACATTGGATGTCCTGTTGCTGATCATGAGTATACCAGACAGTGCCTTGATTTACTGAGTTTCATGAAAATGGTGTAGAACAGAGATGCCAGAAATTTGGAGCCTGCTGAATAGTGGGTCTAGAGCAGTGGTGGGGAGGTGTTTGATAAAACATCCGTGGTAGGGCCATGTGGATCTACCATTGGATTCCAAATGGCTTGTAACTGACATGGTGCAGCCAGCAGACCCTTGTATGTAAAGGCATCTTGTTACATGGAGAGTTTTCAGAGGAAAATTAAGAATCAGGTTGATATGGACAAGGGGGCAATGGGGCAAGCTGTGAGAGATAGGAGCCTAGTTGGTGCATTCTCTTGCAGACCCTGACCCACCACACGTGACAGAACTCCCTCCAGCACTGTGTCCCAGTTTAGCTCCTAGTATTTCGTGAAACAAATACCAAACTCACAGTGCAGCAGCCAAAACACCACAAAAAGTGGAAGAGGACCAAATGGCTTCACAGTCCACACGGGGAGACACTTAGTCCCCAGTGGCCTCAGTTTACCTACAAAGAGAGGATTCAGCACTGCTTCCTCTAGTTCATTGGAAATAAGAAACAATGTCCTCCAGGTCACATAGATTCAGACCCAGCTTTGATGGTCTCACTACAAAGGAAGCCAAATCTCCTGAAAACAACATATATTTCAAGTGCAAAACTCAGTGGCAGTATCTCAAAAAATTTTTAGGCCAGCAGAGCTCCATGTTTGTGGAGTGTTTACCCTGTCCCTTAGTTTTGGAAACTGCTCTACCACCTCCAAGGTTGTGAACTCCTGAGCATTTTCCATGCCAGATATGTATTCACTGATTTTGTAACTCTTCTCCTCTAATTGTGTCTTACTTGGGGTGAAGGTAATGACAAGGCATTGTTCTGGATGAGAGCAGGAGGATATTTGTGCAGCATATATTTACATACACATTGGATTCATTTTCCAATTTTCCATTCGAAATACTGAATCCCTGACACTAACCCTTACCTAGTAGACTCAGACTATTCATCCTAATATAATGGAGAAAATTAACCCAACACAATACAAATACAAGCACTTCAGAGGAGACATGTTGTATTGTTGGACTTGACATTTGCATTATATAAGGGAGGAGTTATGAATCTAGTCAAATTTTAATTGAAATATTCTCCATGTGTTTTTAAACTTAACAAATATGTGAATTCTTGTTTCCCTTTTCTGTAGCCTATTCACACATGTATATTTATATGCATATATAGAATCCTACCAGGTATCACACGTACATTTTTGTGAGGTGGCTGTCTTGGCAGATACAAATTGTAAGAAGAGTTCACTCCTCCTAAATGCTGTTGGAAATGAAAATTCAACCTATAGGAGAGCGTCCTAGTAAAACAACATTATACATTAACTCATGTTCAGTAAAATAAATATTTTTGCATTTGTGGATGATATATATTTACTGATGAATTCGATTGGCATTTATATTGGTACTTTTTAATGTCTGTGAGTGTTGTGTGTGTGTGTTTGTGTGTTTGTGTGTGTATATATAGATATAGATATAGATATAGATATAGATATACTCTCCAAATTTTTCAAAATATGAAATATATGTGTCTAATATACACTCTCTAAATTCATTCATGTTCATGTATGTGGATTTATAATCAACTTTTCACAAGATTATAATCAGAAATATTCATCCACCTGAAATACATATTTGTTTCCTAGTACTGAAAACTAACTTCAGTGAATGGTGCATACAAATCCTAATTATTCTACAGTAACTGACCCAGTCTAACATCAATGCAAGTAGACTCCTATGGGACATGTTATGTAATTTGTCATTCATTTGTATTCGACACTGGTACATTATTATTTCTTCAGTTTTTGCACATCATAAGATATACCTTTGCCAAGGCAGTGACCTCATTCAGTTCCAAAGAATGTGACATACCTCATTTCCTTGGTGATGGAACTCTCTGAACTTGGTATCCAAGGAGCCAGGCACCCAGAGGCAGTCCCAGTCCCAGTCCCAGTGGGCTCACTTGTTTGGATTTACCAAAGATAGAGTCAGTCATTCTTGGTACCTACTGAAGTGAGGATTACCAAATGCCTGGAGAGCTCTGAATAGGGAGCTTTCCTGAGAAAGCAGGTAGTGGCTCTCCACTTTTTTCTTACAACTTTACAGAGTTGGCCAAGGAAAACAGATCTGAGAGAGGACAGGCCATTTCGGAAGAACAGAGTATGGCCACCAGTCAGAGGACACTGTGGTTAGTCATACACCTATGGGGAAGGAGGTGCCTTTTTGGGAGTGCGTGTGGGTTTTTGGTTTGTCTCATGTTCTGAAAATAGGTAGGAATGGCGGTTTGTTTGTTTTGGAGTGAACTGTTTCCGGTAAGTCGTTTGAAGAGGTGAGTGTTTCCATGTCTGTGTATCCCACTGTGCCTGTGGTAGTAGACATGAGAAAAGAGAATGCAGCAATGGATGTGTCATGTCTAGTATAAAGCTTCCCAGCATTCATCCTGCCCAATTTATGAATGGAGTGTGGCTTGCCTTATGCACGGGCAACACCTAATACCTTCCTAAGTCCCTGTTTTCTTCCTGAATTCTGGCCACTCTCTAGAATAGGCTCATGGTTATGTGTCCAAGATATGTACCAAATCCAAGGTCTTTGACATGGCCATGTACTGGATACCTGAATGGAATGGCCAGCATCTCAGAAAACTCAGATAACAGTGTGACCAGGAAAGTCTCAGTGGAGATACCCTGCTTTGGGCCTTTTGCTTACCTATTGTTCTGTTGCCCTGAATATCAGGAAGGTCTTTGTCTCATGCAACCCCTTTGTTAAGCCTGAAGAAAACAGTTTTCAAATGGAAATGAATGTGCATCACCTCTGGCTCTTTGCTTAATTTCATTGGAAAACGATGTGTCTGATTCAGGCCCTTTGCCCTGTTTTAGGCTGTGACTTAGATTCTCAGCACCTGATGGAAGTAAAGAAAGATCCCATATGTGCATCTAAACCAAAATGGAAAAACGTTCAATCAATGTGCATGAATTATATTGCCTTCCTTTGTTAGGTTTCTGAAATCCATCATGTCAGAATAGGGATTCTTTGGGTGAAATGAGTTCTTCAAATCTCTGCAGAGGGGCTTGGCTTTTCTCATGACTCCAATTCACAAAAAGAATCTAGACCCAACAGTCAGAGAGCCTCAAATTGGAGAAGCGAAGCAGTATTAAGGGCAGGCCTATTTGATCACTCCTGGTTCACTGGAAGGGTGTCCAAGCCACCCTGACATTCGGCAAATGAGGGGCAAGGGAGCTTATTTTGGACACTGTCTTGGGATGTGCCTCTCATGAAATCCTCCATCCAGATGTTATGATGAGTATCTTTATGGTAGAAGATGAGGGCCATGTAGGAGTGTTTTGGTTATAATTGTGGTCATTTGTGTGGCAGTTGGAAGAGATGACTGGGTAAGCCTGGGCTTGAATTCTGCTGTGATTCCCCTTAGAGACTGAGTTCTGGAACTGACCTCAGAGAAGTATTGACATGAATTGTTTTGGGATTTTAGGAGGCCATGAATGAGAGTTGCCATTGGAACCTGGGATCAAGGCCCAGAGTGGCTTTCCACAGAACACTGGGAATCACAGCCAGGATATTACATGATTTTATTCTGAAAGACTTGGCAGGCATAATTGAGATTCAAAACACACTTGGACCTTGCTTTGTAGACCTCCATGGGCCTGGCTTCATGTGACTTTTTGGCCACTCTTTGGGTAGACTTGCCTGTGAGAGTGCTCCAGAGATTTCCCTGAAATTAGCTTCCTCACCATTTAATGGTTCCTGAATGAATTGAAACCAACATTGCCTCCAAATGCATCTGTGAAAAAATGCTAGATAATTACCATGAAATTTTAGAAATTCCGATGACCAGCTGGCACTGGAGGACCTTTGATGTCCTGTTGATGATCATGAGTATAACAGACAGGGCCTTGATTGACTGGGTTTCATGAAAATGGTGTAGAACAGAGATGCCAGTAAGTTGGGGCCTGGTAAGTAGTGGGCCTAGAGCTGTGTTATGCAAATGTGTGATAAAACATCTGTGGTGGGGCCATGTGGATCTTCCATTGGCTTCCAAATGGCTGTGACTGACATGGTGCAACCATCACACCCATATATGTAAAGGCATATTTTTATATGGAGAGGTTTCAGAGCAATGTTCAGTATCATGTTGTAATTGTCAAGGGGGCAAGCTACTTGAGATAGAACCCTGGTTGGTGCATTCTCCTGGAGACCCTGCCAACCACACCTGACAGAACTCCCTTCAGCACTGTGTCCCATTTGAACTCGTTGTATTTCATGAAGCAAATACCAAACTCCCAGTGCAGCAGCAAGAAACACCACGAAAATTTGAGGATGACCATTGGTTTCACAGTCCACACGGGAAGACCCTTAGCCCTCAGTGGCCAAAGTTTACCTACAAAAAGAGAATTCATCACTGCTGCCTCATTTTTATTTGAAAATAAGTAACCATTTCCTCCAGGTCACATAGATGCAGATCCAGCTTTGATGGTTTCACTACAAATAAAGCTAAAGCTCCTGACAACAACATATATTTCAAGTGCCCAACCTCAGAGGCAGATTCTCAAAAAGTCTTTTGGCCAGCAGAGCTCCATGTTTGTGGAGTGTTTACCCTGTCTCTTACTTTTGGAAACTCCTCTACCACCTCCAAAGATGTGAAATCTGGAGCATTTTCCATTCTAGATATGTATTCACAGATTTTCTAACTCTTCTCCTCTAATTGTGTCTTACTTGGGGCGAAGGTAATGTCAAGGCATTGTTCTGGAGGAGAGTGGGAAGATTTTTCCGTAGCATATATTTGCATACACATTGGATTCAGTGTCCTATTTTCAATTCAAAAGACTGAATACCTGACTCTAACCCATACCCTACCAGACTCTGACTACTAATCCTAATATGATGGAGAAAAATAACCCATAAAGAATAGAAATACAAGCAGTACAGAGTAGGCATGGTGTATAGATGGACTTGCCTTTTGCATGATACCGAGTTGGAGTTATAAATCTAGTCAATTGTTTGTTGAAATAGTTGTCCTAGTATTTTTAAGGTTAACAAATATGTGAATTCCTGTCTCCCTTTCTCTGTATTCTTATATGCACATATAGATTCCTATCTGGTACCAAACGTACATTCTTGTGAGGTGGCTGACTTGGCAGATACAAATTGTTAGAAGAGATCACTCCTACTAAACCCTGTTGGAACTGAATATTCAACCTATGGGTGAGCTTGCTAGTTGAACAGCATTATACATAAATCCATGTTCAGTAAAATGAATATTTTTAGATCTGTGGATGGTATATATTTTATAATGAATTTTGATTGACATATATATTGCTACTTTTTTGTCTGTGTGTGTTTTATGTATATGTATATATATGTATATATATATATATATGTATATATATATATATATATATATATATATATATATATATATATACACTCTCCAGGTTTTTCAAAATATGAAATATATGTGTCTTATATTCACTCCCTAAATTCATTCATGTTCATGTATGTGGATTTATAATCAACTATTCACAAGATTATTCTCAAAATATTCATCCACCTGAAATTTGCCCAATGCTCTCAAATGTCAATCCTATTTGTGACTACATATTTGTTTCTTCCTAAGATTATATATTTAAACTCAACCCTGTTCAAAATGTCTAATCCTATCACACACTTTATACTCTGCCTGATTTTGTAATATCTCTATTGATATATGCTTTCCTACATATTTTCCCCACTTCATCATTGTGACTGACTCTTCACTTGTGCTGACATTTACATTCACTGTCTAATCGAAATCCTATTGCTAAGAAACTTTTGTTCCAAATCTTATACTCACCCTTCTTCCTAAACTTACTGACTATCTTCCTAATGCTACAGACTATCCCTTTTTGACTGGATGTTCTCTTCTACATTCAATCATCCAAGTAAACGTGGTGCGAGCTTCAGAGGAGGAGACTACCAACAGGCTATCTCATGCAACATCAAAGGGTTTATTGGGTGTCCAGAATGCTGGGGTTCAGAGCTCACCTGAATAGTGCAGATAGCCCTGAGAATAGCTGAAGTAGAGCTTATATACTTTCCCTGGAGAGAGAAGGGAGGGAATTGTATTGATGTGTCAGGGCGAGTGGGCGGTTTGCATGCAACTGGGAGAGGGAGTACATTCTGCAATTTGGCAGCTGGGGATAGAACATTCTGGGAACAAGTTTTGCAAACATTTCTCAAGATTTCAACAGTGTTCTGTTAAGCATACAGAAAAACAAGATGTGACAAGTACCTATTTTATTAATATTTCATTCCCCACTTCTTCTTCTGGCTAATTTTAATCATAAAAATGATCATTGGAGGGTGTCACATTCAATGTCTGCTAGTGGGGTATTACCATAAGTTTAACTCCTCCAATTTGAGCCTGGAGAAAAGACATTACACGGTTGAGCAAACAGGGTTTTATAGTTAGCAATAATATGAGGATTATTATTGGACCGGCCAGGGTTGATAAAAACGTAGTTATCCGGGGGGACTGTGTGAACCAAGACTCAAGCCACCCTTTTGGGCCCTCTCTCACTTGTTGATGCTCTTCAAGGTGTCTTTTAAATTTACTCATAGATTTTATTATGACTCCAGTATAGTCAGCATTAAAACAACATTCTTCCCTCAATGCAGCACAAAGGCCCCCTTCTCTAATGAAGAGGAGGTCCAACCCTCAACTGTTCTGTAAAACAACTTCAGAGAGAGAGGTTAAAGTTTCATGCAAAGCCCTGAAGGAGGTTTCTAATATCTTACTTTTGCTCTATTGCTGCTTCTAATTGGGTCATCTTTTGTGTCCCATGGACAATGCCACTGGTTCCTCTGCCCACCCGTGCAGCAACTCCTATTCCTAATAGGATGGCTAAAGTGAGGGATATATGTTCCCAGTGGAACCGGTTGTATGCCCCCCCTATTTGATCTTCACATGAACCTGCGTCATGATAGAGCACTCTGGGAAACATCTGCACCATTACACAATTTATCACATATCTTGATCATTTCATGAAAACATAAACGATGTTTAAGTATATAGAATTATGCTGTTGTAGGCACTGACAAAGCAAGGCACCTAAGATAGCACTCAAGAGAGGGAAACAGTCCTATTTGGTTGAAACCGGATTCAGAGAGCATTGCTTCTATTGTAATCAATTAATCCCCTGAAACTCAAGTTTAGGTAGTTTCAGAATTTTGTACCCAACATATAAGGGATGGGGCTCAGAAGTTCACAGTCTTCAGAAGTTTAAAAAAGCAGTATTTGTTTCTGTTTTTCCTTCTGTTCTGGGCAAGTTAACTTTTCAAGGACACCTGGGAGGAGGAGAGCTTTTTCTTCCATTTCTTATTTTCCCCCTGCCAGCTGTTACCATGGAGCCCGGTTGGTAATTTCTTTATCTTAGAAATGTAGCCATCTCTGTGAAGCCCCAGCTGAAGGCCAGAGGACTTGTTCACATATTTTGTGAAAAACTAGTTAGGGGTTGTCTAGCTTAGAAGTACTGAGATTTTTAGCCAGTGGCCAAGTAGAACAGGGCAATACGAAAGAGAAAGTTTATCTACATTAAAGTCTTTATTGGGACTGTTTTGCTGAAAGTTCAAAACTCAGCCATGGTGAAGACTTCTGAAGAAGGTTATTTAAGACTTTTCTGTGGGCCTGGTACAGAGGGGGAAAGACGGGGAAGGTGGGGCTGAGAGCACCTCCGAGGATCTGCGAATGAGGGAAAAGAGAGATGTAAAAGAATAATGCGAAAGGGTATTGGGAATTTCCTAGCAGCAAACTTGAGCAGTAGATCAGGTAGAGCAGAGTGAAAGACGGGAGTGAGGATCCCAAAATCCTGTGAGGGACTTTAAATTTTAGTAACCTGTTTTCAGTGATGACAAAGCAACTTTAAAGGCCAATTATATTACATCTTGGATAAGGGTCTCAGGGCTCTCCTCTGCTCGTTTGAGCATTGGGTTAGCTGGTAAGAGGACCTGGTGGGACCCGGTGAGGGCACTGACAGGAGATGAGAGGAATGAGTCGGTGGAGCGGTACCTATGTACCTGCTACCTCAGCAAGGGGCCGATGGTCTGAGAACTGGTGGAGCTTTGGGTTTCTGATCTAGTAATTGGAGGGGAGAAATCAAGTTGCTGAGATGGGAGTGACATCAGAGGGTCTGGAGCAGAAGGCTGAGGATAATGATCTATTGGAGAAGCATAGTTCAGGATGTGAGTGAGGGAGGGAAAAGGCTTCCACATAGGGGAATTTCCTTTCACTCTTTTGAGCACTTGCAGAAGTTAAAAAGGTCACGCAAAATTTGAGGATCTAGAGACCCATCTGGGTGCCATAGTTTTTGGTTGTCTAATTGGTAATGTGGCCAATGCTGTGTACTGAATTTGATGAAGAATTGGGGTTTCATCAGGAAGCCCCTGTATGCACACATTTCCATGACATACAGAAAAAGTCGGCTTTTCCCCCACACAGCCATTACTCTTTGTGGCTTTGATAGTCTGCCAGGCAAACTTAGTAATCTAGACTAGCCTATCTGCATCTGGCTCGCGTGTCCCTACATCCATAATGTTTGTTTCCATTATCTATGGTACAGAAGGGATTTAATGGTATTTTAGTGGGATCCTCTTCATCAGGGATATCACAATAGGAAATACCTATAGCCAGCTAACAAATGTCTGGGTGGAGAGATGGCCACCAGGTCCCTAAGGGGGCTGTATGCGAGATAGACCATACTTCTTTTCCAGTAGGATTTGTGATCAGCCATCACTGCTTAATGGGCTGATGAGGGTTAGGACTACTTGTAGCCAAGGGGAGAGTATATAACCTTATTCACATTGCCAATACACAATTTGAAACTGTTACCAGTCTTTTTCAGTTTCCAGAAAGATTCTGTATAGGCAGAAGGCTTGAGATGAGAGGTATGGATCCAGGAAGTGATTCTGTTTACGTTTACCACTGTAGGTGTTATAATAGCACCTGGTATGGTCCTTTTCAGCGGGGTACCAGGGATGACACCTGATATCATCTTACATAGATGAAATCTCTTACTTGATATGGATGTGGAATCCCCTGGTTCCCAGTTGGGTAGGCAGTGGCCAGCTGTTTCACAGGTATTACTGAGTTCTTTCAAGATCTTTAAGTCTGTCAAGCAAGGGGGTGTGGAAAGGATCTTTAGGTCTTACAGTTGGGCTTAGGTCCCCTACTGGAGGAGGGCCACCATAAAGAATTTCACATGTGGTAAGGTTACTCAAAGAAACAAAGGGATTTTTTCTTGCATGAAACATTGCATAAGGCAGGAGCATAGTCCAATCTTATGCTGGTCTCTAAGCTTAATTTCATTAAGGTCTCTTTAATGGTTCTATTCATTCTTTCTACTTGTCTTGAACTCTGTGGTCTATAAGCACAATTTAACTTCCAATTAATCCCCAGGTTCCTGGCTAACCCCTGACTTACCTGGGCCATGAACATCGGTCCATTGTCAGATCCTATTACCGGCTTAGCTTCCTCCAATGGTAGAGAGGCTTAGTCAGCAGCAGCGGAATCACTTAGAGTGTGTTGTGTGTTAGGGGACGAGGGCAGGGGATAAGGAGGGGGAGAAGAGTCCAGTAGAGTCAAATCTGTGACTCAGGGAGAACAGAGGGTGGAGGAGAAGGAGGTTGAGAGGGTTTGAGAGATCATGGGGGAAGGAGTAGGAGCAGAGGTAGGGGCAAGGAAAGGCTTCACCCATGGAGGAGGAGATTTGCAGAGGTCCTGCCAAGTTAAGATATATGGCTGTTGATCCGGATGGCTATGTGGCGCTGGCTGAAAGACAATACCTCTGACTTTTTAAATTAGTGGGAAGTAGAAAGATCCGTCTAGGGGCCATACGACTCCAAAGATGGGCCATTCTGAGGCACAGAGTTTCTGCCAGGTCCAGCGTTTTACTAAAAAAAGAAAGATTCTGAGCCCTTAAGCGGACTTTGGTCCAGTGATCAAGGGTCAGGGACAGAGGCATTGACGTGCTCTGTTCCATAATGAAAGTTCCACAAACAGTAAAAGCAAGGACACACGACACAGATAAGACAAGACCATAAAGACAGGCAATGAACGTCCAACACTGAGACCAGGAATGAGTAGCCGGCAAAACCCAATGGTATGGCAATAACGAATCTAAAAGAAAATATCACTGAGTCGAGAAGACTATTGTTCCTTGATTTCCCGAGTTCTCTGCGGGGTCCTCCAGAGAGGTGCCCTTTGTCTCTGTGACATGTCTCTCAGCCACCGTCGGAGAGAGCCCAGGCTCTTCATCGCCAGCAATTTTGCCAAGCCCTAACAAGAAACCTGAAACCAGAAAGAGGCACCTTACTTGCTCCGAGAGGAGCCCGTTGGGGTCTCTCATCCGCCACTGCTGGAACTCAGTGGAACCTCAATATGTAAAGGTCAGGCGAGTGTCAGAGGAAGATACTACCAAGAGACTGTCTCATGCAACAGCAAAGGGTTTATTTGTGGTCCAGCATGCTGGAGCTCAGAGCTAAATTAAATAGAGCAGAGACCTCTGAGAACAGCTTAAGCAGAGCTTATATACTTTCCTTGGAGAGGGAAGAGAGGGAAGTTCAGTGATGGGTAAGGGCGAGTGGGCGGTTTGCATGACACCGAGTGAGGGAGTACATTCTGCAGTTCGGCTGTTGGGAACAGTACATTCTAGAACAAGATTAGCAAACATTTCTCAATATTTCAACAGTGTTTTGTTAAGCATACAGAAAAACAGGAAGTTACAAGTACCTATTTTATTAATTTTATTAACCTTTCACTACCGACTATGCCTTTTTGACTTGATGTTCCTTCTTCATTAATTCATGCAACGTACAAGGTGCTATGCCATTGTATATCGATTTATCTGAGACAACTCTGCAGAACGTAATTCAACACCACGTATCACTATCAAGGTCCCAATGCCCTTCTGGGCTTCAAATCAGACTTAAATTTCTTTTTTCATACATATATTTCACCTATATATTCTTCTACACATAGCAAGTTCCCAATACGATCATTCATCCAGCAAAATGATTTCTAACCCAAATCGAGCATGTTTTTAACCATAACCGGACACTGTTCCCTCAATCTAACTTTACAGAAGAGCAGGGAAGGAGTTGATATTACAATACAGAAATGTAGAAAAACTTCCACCTGCTGAGAACCTCAAAGGTCCATGCAGAAATGATCCCTGGAGAAGATGTAGGAAGCAATAAAGGACCTGAGAGACCAAAAGTCATCTTCCATGGCAAATAACCCGGTCAGGATAAAAGGTTGTGTCTGAATCAGATTTTTTTTTAATGTAGAGATCATGGACCAAACCAAGCCTGTGTGGAGATCTATTCCTGGGTGCCTTTGGTTGATATACCATTCTAACTTGTGAAAATGTCACAGGAAGTAGGGGCGGCCTCAATTTCTTGGGACCCTTGGAAGCAACAGTTAGGACAAAGTGGCTGCCAAGACAGTGCCCTCATTCAGTTCAGGAAGGAAGTGACCTCACCTCACTTTCTTGGTGATGGAACTCTCTCAACGTGGGATCCAGGAAGCCAGGCACACAGAGCCAGTCCCAGTCCCAGTCCCAGTGGTCTCACTTGTTTGGATTTACCAAGGACAGGGTCAGTATTTTTTGGTACCTACAGATGTGAGGAAGGCCAAATGCCAGGAAAGCTCGGATGCAGGGCTTTTAATGAGAAAGCAGGTAGTAGCTCACCGTTGGCTCCTAAGAAGTTCACAGAGTTGGCCAAGGAGACAAGATCTGAGACAGGAAAGGCCATTTTGGGGGAACATATTATGGCCCACAAGTCAGAGGACACTCTGGATAGTCACAGACCTACTTAGGGGAAGGAGGTGCCTTTGTGGGTGTGGTTGTGGGTTTGTGGTTTTGTCTCATTTTCTGAGAATAGGTAGGACAGTCGGTTTGTTTCATTTGAAGTGGACTGTTTCTAGTAAGTCTTTTCACAGGGCGAGTGTTTCTATGTCTGTGTATTCCACTGTTTCCGTGGTTGTAGACATTAGAAAAGAGAATCCATCAATGGATGTGTTGTGTCTAGTAGAAATCTTCTCAGCATTCATATTGCCCCGTTTATGAATGGACTGTAGCTTGCCTTATCGATGAGCAACACCTGCTACCTTCCTAAGTTTCTATTTTCGTCCTGAATTCCGGCCAATCTCAAGAATAGGCCCATGGTTTTGTGTCCAAGATATGTACCACCTCCAAGCTCTGTGACATGGCCATGTACTGGATAGCTGTAGGGGATGGCGAGCATCTCAGAAAACTCAGATATCAGTGTGACCAGAAAAGTCTCAGAGGAGAAACCCTGCTTTTGGCCTTTTGCTTACCTATTGTTCTGTTGCCCTGAATGTCAGGAAGGTCTTTGCCTCAGGCCACCCCTTTGTGAAGCCTGAAGAAAACAGTTTTCAAATGGAGATGAATGGGCATACCTGTAGCACTTTCCTTAATTGCTTTGGAAAGGGATGTGTCTGAATCAGGCCCTTGGCCCTGTGTGTGGCTGTGGCTTAGATTCTCAGCACCTGATGGATCTAAAGAAAGTTACCATGTGTGCATCCAAAAGAAAATTCGCCAGAAGAGCAATTATTGGGATGAAGTCTCTCGACTTCCTCTGTAAGGTTCCTGACTTCCATCAAGTGAGAATGGGATCCTTTGGGTCAAAAGAGTTCTACAAAACCTGCAGAGGCTAGCCCATTGTGCTTGGGTTTTCTCATGACTAAAATTCACATAAAGAATCTAAACCCCACAGACAGTAGTCCTCAAATTGGAGAGTTATTAACGGCAGGCCTATTTGATCACTTTTGGTTCACAGGATGGGTGTCCAGGCCACCTTGACTTTAGGCAAATGAGGGGCAAAGGAGCTTATTTGGGACACTGTCTTGGTCTGCACCCCTCATGGAAACCTCCAGCCAGATTATGATGAGTGTCTATATGAAAGAAGATGAGGGCCATATGGGAGGGTTCTTGTTTTAATTGTGGTAATTTGTGTGGTAGTTGGAAGAGATGACTGGGTCCACCAGGGCTTGAACTCTGGTGTGATTCTCCTTAGAGACTGAGTTCTGGAACTGACCTCAGAGAAGTATTGCCATGAATAGTGTTGGGATTTTAGGAGACCACGCATGAGAATCGGTTTTGGAAACTGAGATCTAGGCCCAGGATGGCTTTCCACAGAGCTCAGGGATTCTGAGCCAGGATATCACATGATTTAATTCTTAAAGACTTGGTAGCCATAGTTGAGAGTCCAAACACACATGGACCTCACATTGTATACCTCAATGGGCCTGGATTCATGTGTCCTTTTGGCCACTCTTTGGGAAGGCTTGCCTGTGAGTGTTCTCCAGAGCTTTCATTGAAATGAGCTTCCTCACCATTTAATGGTTCCTGAATTAAATGAAACCCACAGTGCCTCCAACTTCATCCTTGAAAAATGACTAGATTAATACCATGAAATTTTTGAAATCCCCATGACCAGGTGGCACTGGATAACCTTTAGATATCCTGTTGCTGATCATGAGTATAACAAACAGTGCCTTGATTGACTGAGTTTCGTGAAAATGGTGTAGAACAGAGATGCCAGTAAGTTGGAGCCTGCTGGGTAGTGGGCGTAGAGCAGTGGACTATAGGTGTGTAAATAAATATTTTTGGTAGGACCACCTGGATCTTCCATTGGCTTCCAAATCTTGCGACTGACATGGTGCAGGCAGCAGACCTTTATATGTAAAGGCATCTTGTTATATGTAGAGGTTTCAGGGCAATGTTCAGAATCAGGTTGCTATAGTCAAGGGGAAAGCTATGTGGGATAGAAGCCTGGTTCGTACATTCTCTTGCCGACCCTGACCAACCACACATGACAGAACTCCCTCCAGCATTGTGTCCCAGTTTAACATATTGTATTTCATGAAGCAAATACCAAATTCCCAGTGCAGCAGTAAGAAACACCCTGAAAAGTGGAGGATGACCAAATGGCTTCACAGACCACACGGGAAGACACTTAGCTCCCAGTAGCAACAGTTTACCTACAAAGGGAGATTTCAGACCTGCTGCCTCATGTTCATTACAAAATAAAGAACCATGTCCTCCAGGTCACATAGATGCAGACCCAGATTTTGGTGTCACTACAAACGAAGCTAAATCTCCTGACAATTACATATATTTCTTTTTCTTTTTTTAATTGATTTTTATTGTAGGTTGTTCAAAACAGTACATACTTCTTGATATATCAAATTTCACACTTTGATTCAAGTGGGATATGAGCTCCCATTTTTACTCCATATACAGATTGCAGAATCACATCAGTTGCAGAACCATTGATTTACATATTGCCATACATATATTTCTTGTGCCTAACCTCAGAGGAAGTTTCTCAATAAGTCTTTAGGTCAGCACAGCTCCATGTTTCTGGAGTGTTTACCCTCTCCCATACTTTTGTAAACTGTTTTACCACCTCCAGTGTTGTGAACTCCTGAGCATTTTTCATTCCACATATGTATTCACAGGTTTTCTAACTCCTCTCCTCTAATTGTGTCTTACTTTTAGCGATGGTTATGTCAAGGTATTGTTCTGGATAAGAGAGGGAAGATTTTTGTGTATCACATGTTTGCATACACATTAGATCCATTTTCCTATTTTCCATTTGAAATACTGAATCCCTGACACTAACCCATACCCTACTAGACTCTGACTACTAATCCTAATATCATGGAGAAAAAAAAACCTAACTGAATAGAAGTACAGTCCTTTTATAGGAAGCATGGTGTATATTTGTATTTGTCTTCCTCTTTATCAAGAGTATGTGTTTTAAATTTAGTAAACTTTTCATTTTAATATTTCTCCATGATTTTTTAAAGTTATCACATATGTAAATTCCTGTCTCCCTTTCTCTGTATCCTATTCAGCACATGTAATTTTTTTATGCATATACAATATCCTACCTGGTATCACACGTACATTCTTGTAAGATCACTGACTTTGGAATATAAAAATTGTGAGAAGAGATGACTCTCCCTAAATAATGATGGAACTGAAAATTCCACCTATGGGTGAGCTTCCTAGTGAAAAACACTATACATAAATCCATGTTCAGTAAAATGAATATTTTTGGATTTGTGAATGAATTATATTTCATGATGAATATCGATTGGCATATATATTGCTAAATATTAATGTGTGTGTGTGTGTGCATGTGTGTGTGTGTGTGGGCGTGTGTGTGTGTGTATATTCTACGGATTTTAAAAAAATATGAAAAATATGTGTCTTATTATACACTCCCTAAATTCATTCATATTCATTTATGTTCATTTAAATTCAAATTTTCACAAGATTATTCTCAGTAATATTCATACACCTGAAATATATTTTGGTTTCCTACTACTGAAAACTAAGTTCAGTGGATGGTGCTTAAAAATCCTAATATTTCTACAGTAACTGACCCAGTTTAACATCAATGCAAGTAGATTGCTATGGGACATGATGTGTAATTTGAAGTTCATTTTTACTCAACACTGGTACATTACTATTTCTTCAGTTTATGGACATCATAGGATGTATTTTTTCATCCACAACTTCACAAATTTTTTTGGCATTTGGTTCACTTTCAATTACTTACTACTTCAGAACACATGTATTCCTCCATATTTCTTTACTGGTCTTTTCACTAGACTTCTTTCTAAACACATTATTTTCGATTCCATAATCATTTTTGAAGCAAAACTCACTCTTCACGATAAACCGTAACCCTAATAATACCATTGCATATATAACTCGTTGGAATGATGGTATATATATCAATATAAGATTTCCAATATATTTTCAGATGCAAACTCAATCCATTATTTTGTTGGATCCAGTTACATACTTTATTCACAATATGGTCTATTCCTGCATCATCTCAATAATCATCAACACAAGGTACACCTATTTGTATCCCCAGTACTAATTTATAAGTTTCCAGAATATTACTCCCCTTTATGGTGGAAGAAATACTTATGTCACCTGATCTACATATACATTTTACCACAGTAGTATTCTGGACACAAAATGCAAAGGTCACACATATGATTGTACCAAAGCCTAAATAGAAAGTGACCATAGATTACTAAAAGCATCTATGTCCAGGGTGCCTACTGCTCTCAAATGTCAATCCTATTGGTTACTACATATTTGTTTCTTCCTAAGATTATATATTTAACCTCAAGCCTGTTGAAAATATCTAATCCTATCACTCACTTTATACTTTTCCTGATTTCCTAATGCCCCTATTGATATCTGCTTTCCTACATATTTTTCCCAGTTCATCATTGTGACTGTCTCTTCACATGTGCTGATATTTACATTCACCCTCTAACTGAAAACCAATTGCTAAAGAACTTTTGGTCCAACTCCGAGACTCACTCTTCTTCCTAAACCTACTGACTATCTTCCTAATCCTACAGACTATCCCTTTTTGACTGGATGTTCTCTTCTACTTTCAATCATCCGAGGTATAGGGTCCTATGCCATTGTATATCGATTTATCTGAGACCTCGGTGCAGAACATAATTCAATCTAAGTATACCAATCAAGGGCCCAATGCCTTTCTGGGCTTCAAATCTTTCCTAGATCTCTGATCTCATACATATATTTCACATTTATATTCTTATAAATATCACAGGTTCCCAATACCATAATTCATCCAGCAGAATGACTCCTAACCCAAATCGAACATGCTATTAACACTAACCATACACTGTTCCCTCAATCTCACTTTACAGAAGAGCAGGGACAGAGTTGGTCTTAAAATCCAGGAAGGTAGGGTATCATCCACCAGCTGAGAACCTCAAAAGTCCCTGCAGAAATAATCCCTTGAGTCGGTGTAGGCAGGTATGAAGGATCTGAGAGAGCAAAAGTCATCTTCCATGGCAAACAACCTGGTCAGGTTGAAGGGATGTGTCTGAATTAGCCTCTCTCTTCCTAATGTAGAGAAGATGGACCAAACCATGGCTGTGTGGAGAGCTGTTCCCCGGTGCCTATGGTTGATATACCATCCTAACTTATGAAGGAGTCACAGCAAGTAGAGGCAGACTCCATCTTTTGGGAACCTTGGAAGAAACTGTTAAAACAAAGTGATTTCCAAGGCAGTGACTTCATTCAGTTCTTGAAGGAAGTGACCTCACCTTACATTATTGGTGATGAAAGTCTGTGATCTTGGGATCCAGGAAACCAGGCACACAGAGTCAAACCCACTCCATGTCCCAGTGGGCTCACTTGTTTGGATTTAACAAGACAGAGTCACTCTTTCTTGGTACCTACTGATGTGAGGACAGCCAAATACCTGGAAACTATGAAGACTGGCCTTTCCAGAGAAAGCAGGTAGTTTCTCACCACGGGCTCCTGACAACTTCACAGAGTTTGCTAAAGAGACCAGATCAGAGACAGGACACGCCACTTTTGGGGAACATAGTATGGCCCACAAGTCAGAGGACACTCCGGATAGACACAGACCTACTTGGGGGAAAGAGGTGCCTTTTTGGGTGTGAGTGTGAGTTTGTGGTTTTGTCTCATGTTCTGAGAATAGTTAGGAAAGCTGGTTTGTTTGTTTTGGAGTGGACTGTTTCTAGTAAGTCCTTTGACAACGTGAGTGTTTCTGTGTCTATATATCATACTGTGTCCGTGATTGTAGACAGTAGAAAAGAGAATGCATCAATGGATGTGTCCTGTCTACGAGAAAGCTTCAAAGCATTCATCCTGAGCAATTTATGAATGGACTGCAGCTTGCCGTATGGATGGGCAACTCCTGGTATCTTTCTAAATTCCTGTTTTCTTCCTGAATTCTGGACACTCTCCAGAATACGCTCATGATTTTGTGTCCAAGATATGTACCACCTCAATCTCTGTGACATGGCCATGTACTGGATAGCTGATGGGAATGGTGAGTATCTCAGAAAACTCAGATATCACTATGCCCAAGAAAGTCTCAGTGGAGAAACCCTGCTTTGGGCCTTTTGCTTACCTATTCTGTTGCCCTGAATGTCAGGAAGGTCTTTGCCTCAGGCCACACTTTGGAAGCCTGAAGAAAATAGTTTTCAAATGGAATTGAATGGTCATTACCTGTGCCTCTTCGGTTAATTGCTTTGGAAATGGATGTGTCTGAATCAGCCTCTTGGCCCTATGTGAGGCTGTGGCTTAGATTCACAGCACATGATGGGTCTAAAGAAAAATCCCATGTGTGCATCCAAAACCAAAATGGACAAAAGAACTGTCATGGTGGATAGAGTCTCTCGCCTTCCTCTGTAAGGTTCCTGACCTCCATTAAGTGAGAATAGGGATCATTTGGGTCAAGTGAATTCTTTAAAGTTCTGCAGAGGCTATCCCATAGGTTCGTGGGTTTTCTCATGACTCCAATTCACATCTATGTTTACAGAAGAGCAGGGACAGTGTTTTTCTTACAATACAGGAATGCAGTGGATCTTCCATCTGTTGAGAACCTCAAAGCTCCATGCAGAAATGATCTCTGGAGAAGATGTAGGCAGCTATGTAAGACCTGAGAGAGCAAAAATCATCTTCCATGGCAAACAACCTGGTCAGGATTAAGGGTTGAGTCAGAATGAGCCTATCTCTTCTTAATGTAGAGAAGATGGACCAAACCCGGCCTGTGTGGAGAGCTGTTCCCTTTTGCCTACGGGTGATATACCATTCTAACTTGTGAAAGTGTCACAGGAAGTAGGGGCAGCCCTCATCTCATGGGACCCTTGGAAACAATTGTTATGACAAAGTGGTTGCCAAGGCAGTGATCTCATTCAGTTCCTGAAGGACGTGATCTCATCTCACTTCCATGGTGATGGAACTCTCTGAACTTGGGATACAGAAAGCCAGGCACCCAGAGCCAGTCTCAGTTCTATTCCCAGTGGTCTCACTTTTTTGGATTTACAAAGGACAGAGTCAGTCTTTCTTGATACCTACTGATGTGAGGATGGCCAAATGTCAGGAAAGCTCGGAAGAGGGGCTCTTCCTGAGAAAGCAGATAGTGGCTCACTCCTGGCTTCTAACAACTTCACATTGTTGGCCAAGAAGATCAGATCTGAGACAGGTCAGGCCATTTCGGAGGATCATAGTATGGCCCATCAGTCAGAGCACACTCCGGAGAGTCACAGACCTATTTGGGAGAAGGAGGTGCCATTGCGGGTGTGGGTTTGTGGTTTTGTCTCATGTTCTGAGAATAGTTAGAAAAGGCGGTTTGTTTGGTTTGGAGTGAACTGTTTCTAGTAAGTCGTTTGACAATGCAAGTGTTTCTATGTCTGTGTATCCCACTGTGTCCGTGCTTGTAGACATTAGAAAAGAGAATGCATCAATGGATGCGTCCTGTCTCATAGAAAGCTTCCCAGCATTCATCCAGCACAATTTATGAATTGAATGCGGCTTGCCTTATTGATGGGCGATACCTGCTACCTTCCTAAGTTGCTGTTTTCTTCCTGAATTATGGCCAATCTCCAGAATAGGCTCATGGTTTTGTGTCCAAGATATGTACTACCTCCAAGCTCTGTGACATGGCCATGTACTGGATAGCTGAATGGAATGGCGAGCATCTCAGAAAACTCAGATATCAGTGTGACCAGTAAAGTCTCAGTGGAGAATCCCTGCTTTGGGCCATTTGCTTACCTATTGTTCTGTTGCCCTGAGAGTCAGGAAGGTCTTTGTCTCAGGCCAACCCTTTGTGAATCCTGAAGGAAAGATTTTTCAAATGGAAATGAATATGCTTTACCTTTGGCTCTTTCCTTAATTGATTTGGAAAGAGATGTGTGTGAATCAGCCTCTTGGCCCAGTGTGATTCTTTGACTTAGATTCTCAGTACCTGATGGATCTAAAGAAAGATCCCATGGGTGCATAAAATCCAAAATGGCAAAAAGAGCAGTCATTGTTGATGAAGTATTTTGCCTTCCTCTGTAAGGTTCCTGAATTCCATCAAGTGAGAATAGGGATCTTTTGGGTCAAATGAGTTCTTCAAATGTATTCAGAGGCTATCCAATAGGTGCTTGAGTTTTCTCATCTTTCCAATTCACATAAAGAATCTGTACCCGACACTCAGTAGGACTCAAATTGGAGAAGCAGAGCAGTATTAAGGGCAGGCCTATTTGATCACTCCTGGTACACAGGAAGGGTGTACAGGCCACTGGGAATTTAGGCAAATGAGGGGCAACAGAGCTTATTTTGGACACTGTCTTGGGCTACGCTAATGCTATCAAATGTCAATCCTATTGTTGACTTCATATTTGTTTTATCCTAAGCTCATATATTCATCCTCAACCCTGTTGAAAATATCTAATCCCATCACTCACTTTATTCTTTTCCTGATTTCCTAATGTCTCTATTGATATCTGCTTTCCTACATATTTTGCCCTGTGCATCATTGTGACTGACTCTTCACTTGTGTTGACGTTTACATTGACTCTCTAACCAAAACCCTATTGCTAAAGAACTTTTGTTCCAAATCCTATACTCACTTTTCTTCCTAAACTTACCGACTATCTTTCTAATCCAACTGACTATAACTTTTTGAATGGATGTTCTCTTCTACATTCAATGATCCAAGTACAGTTCAGGTTTCTATTCAACCGGGTGAGGGAGTAGATTCTGCAGTTTGGCAATTGGGGACAGCACATTCTGGCAACAAGATTAGCAAAGAGTTCTCAAGATTTCAACAGTGTTTCGTTAAGTGTACAGAAAAACAGGAAGTGACAAGTACATATTTTATTAACCTTTCATTCCCCACTTCTTTTTCTGGCTACTTTTAATCATAAAAGTGATCTTTGTGGGGTGTCACATTCTATGTCTGCTAGTGGGGTATTACCATAATTTTAATTTGTCCAATTTGAGCTTGGAGAAAAGAAATTACATGGTTGAGGAAACAGGGTTTTATAGTTAGTAATACTATGAGGATTATTATTGGACCGGCCAGGGTTGATAAAAACGTAATTAACCAGGGGGACTGTGTAAAAAAAGACTCAAACTACCCTTTTTGTGCCTCTCTCTCTCGTTGTTGCTCTTCAAGGCATCTTTTTAATTTACTCATAGATTTTTTTACAACTCCAGTATTGTCGACATAAAAACAACATTCTTCCCTCAAAGAAGCACAAAGGACCCCCTCTGTCATGAAAAGGAGGTCCAACCCTCGACTGTTCTGTAAAACAACTTCAGAGAGAGAGGTTAAAGATTCCTGCAAAGCTGTGATGGAGGTTTCTAAAATCTTTAAGTTTTGATCTATTGCTGCTTCTAATTGGGTCACTTGTTGTGTCCCATGGACCAGAGCAGTGGTTCTTGTGCCCAACCCTGCAGCAACTCCTATTCGTAATAGAATGGCTAAGGTGAGGGACATATGTTCCCAGCGGAACCGGGTTGTATGTCCCCCTCTTTGATCTTCAGATGAACCTGCGTCATGATAGAGCACTCTGGGAAACATCTGCACCATTTCACAATTAATCACATCTGTTGACCATTTCATGAAAACATAAACAATGTTTAAGTATATAGAATTATACTGTTGTAGGGACGGACAAGGCAAGGCACCTAAGATAGCACCAAAGACATGGAAACAGTCTTTTTTGGTTTCAACCAGATTCAGAGGGCATTGCTTCTGTTGTAATCAATTAATCCCCTGAAACCCAAGTTACGTAGTTTCAGAATTTTGTACCCAACACGTAAGGGAAGGGGCTCAGAAGTTCACAGTCTGCAGAAGTTCACAAAAAGCAGTTTTTGTTTCTGTTTTTTCCTCAGTTTGGGCAAGTTAACTTTTCAAGGACACCTGGGTGGAGGTGTCTTCCCTTTCTTTTTTTCCCCCTTCCAGCTGTTTCCATACAGCCCAGTTTGTAACTTCTTTATCTTAGAAATGTAGCCATCTCTGTGAAGCCCCAGCTCAAGGCCAGAGGACTTTTTTCCAAATATTTTGTGAAAAACTAGTAAGGGTGTGTCTAGATCAGGAGTGCTGAATTTTTTAGCCAGTTGCCAAGGAGACCAGGGCAACACAAAAATAGGAAGTTTATCTACAGTGAACTCTTTTATCGGGACTCTTTTGCTGAAAGTCCTAAATCAGCCATGGTGAAGACGTCTGGAGAAGGTCAGTTAAGACTTTTCTGTGGGACTGGTACAGAGGGGGAAAATTTGGAAGGCAGGGATAAGAGCAGCTCTGTGGATCTGAGAATGAGGAAGGAGAGATGTAAAAGAATATTGGGAGAGGGCTTTGGGATCTTAATAGCAACAAAAACTTGAGCAGTAGAACAGATAGAACAGAGGGGGAGACGGCAGTGAGATTCCAAAAAGCCTGTGAGGGACTTTAAATTCTTAGTAACCTGTTTTTAGTGATGACAAAGCAACATTAAAGGCCATTTTCATTACATCTTGTATTAGGGTCTGAGGATTCTTCTCAGCGGGTTTGAGCTTTGCATTAGGTGGTAAGAGGACTGGGTGGGACCCGGTGCGGGCACTGACAGGAGAGGAGAGGAGTGAGTGAATGGAGTGGTACCTCAGTACCTGCAACCTCAGCAAGGGAGCAATGGTCTGAGAACCAGTCGAGATTTGGGTTTTTGATCTAGATATTGGAGGGGAGAAATCAAGTTGCTGAGGTGGGAGTGACAGCAGAGAGTCTAGAGCACAAGGCTGAGGGTGAGCATCTATTGGAGAAGCATAGTTCAGGATGTGAGCAAAGGAGAGAGAAGGCCTCCACATAGCGGAATCTCCTTTTACCCTTTTGAGCACTTGCAGAAGTTAAAAAGGTCACACAGAATTTGAGGATCTAGAGACCCCTCTGGGGGCCATCGGTTTTGGTTATCTAATTCGTAATATGGCCAATGCTGTGTACAGAATTTGATGAGGAGTTTGGGTTCCATCTGACAGTCCCTGTATGCTCACATCCCCATGACTTACAATAGAAGTCTGCTCTCCCCCCCCACAGCCGTGACTGTTTGTGGCTTTGATAGTCTGCCGGGCAAACATAGTAATCTAGGCTAGCCAACCTGCATCTGGCTCACGTGTCCCTACATCTATAATGTTTGTTTCCATTATCTATGGTACGGAAAGGATTTAATGGAATTTTAGTGGGATCCTGTTAATCAGGGATATCCCAATAGGAAAGACCTATAGCCAGCTGACAAATGACTGGGTGGAGAGATGGCCACCAGGTTCGTAAGCTGGCTGTATTCGAGATAGGCCATACTTCGTGTCCAGTAGGATTTGTGATCAGCCATCGCAGCTTAAGGGGCTGATGAGGGTTAAGACTACTGGTCGTCAAGGGGAGAATAAATATCTTCCAGGATCTTCTTTACAACCATTTGCAATGTTTCTTTTTTCTTCTTTTTTATTTCTTTTTTTTGTGTGTGTGTGGGGAAGGCTTCAATACATCCTGAAAATGTATGTTCAAAGACTAGGAGTTATTTAAGTCCATACCTTACTGGCTTAATTTCAGTAAAGTCCACTTCCCAGAAATGTCCTCGTCTGGTTCCTCATAGGTGCTTTCCTGCAGGAAGCTTGGAAGTGTAAGCTTTAACCAATTAATGGACCTGACAGGCTTTTGTTACCCATTCAGTTATTTCCTTTTGCTGTGAGTAGGTTAGTGGAAAACTGTGTTCTTGATCCTTCACGAATGAATGCAGTTTCTTTGAACAAAGGTGAGTGAGTTGATGAACATTTGCTACTGACATAGTTAGAGCCATGATTATAGGAGTAGTTACTGAAGGATTAAAAAATTCCACTTGGGGGCCTTCAGGGTTAAAAGTTATTTTGGCCCAGAGCTTGGTGAGCAGAACTCTGCCTATCAATGTGGCCAGGGATTACTAGGAAGGAGTGATGGATTTTTCCTTTTCCCTGGTCCATGGTCCTCGTAGTTGTCAAAGCCCGATATTTACTTCTGTTAGACTCTTGAATTAGAGACCTTTTATTCGGTAGAGGGCCCAATGGGCCTTACGGGCTGAGTATATTCCCCCTGCATCTACTTCAAAGTTTATTGTGTTCCCCTCCACTTCAAAAGTTACCTTGAGGTCAGGGAGAGGATCTGAGCCCGGACTTTCTTAGTATTACTCCAGAGTCAGAATATCTGGCTGGCATGGCTGTCTCTTTCTAGGGCACTCTTTGTCCCAGTGTCCTTTTTCTTTAGAGTAGGCACATTGATCTGAGGCCAGGGGTGGCCTCTAGTGTGTGCCCAGGTATCCCTTCCTGTCTCTCTGTTTCTTAGTTTCTGGCCTATTTGTTGTTGTGACCAGGACCTTAGTCAATGCCTTAGTCTGTCTTTTGTTTCTTTTATCCTCACTCAGCTCCCTTCTCTTCCTCAGTTTCTTTCTTAAAGTATACCTTCTCGGGTTCTCTGACTAAATCCCTCAAAGTCATATCTTGTAATCCATCTAAGCATTGTAACTTTCTTTTAATATCCAGGGCAGCTTTCCCAATAAAGGCCATTGTGACAGATGCCTTTTGATCCTCTGCCTGAGGATCGAAAGGAGTATGTCTCTTATATACCTACATAATTATCTCTAGGAACATAGAGGGAGATTCATCAGGCCCTTAAATAATCTCTCTTACCTTGGCCAAATTAGTTGGTCACCTAGCGGCCACTAAGATACCCACTATTAGAGCCCGGCGATAAGTGGACAGATGCTCCCTACCTTCAAAGGTGTTGGGGTCCCAGTTGGGTCGTTTCAAGAGAAAGCCGGCTTTGAATATATTGGGAAGTTTTGTCGGTCACGCATTTGGTCCGAGGATACTTTTTTCTAGCATCCAGGAGAATTCTCTTTTGTTCCTCTGTCATGAAGAGAGTCCCTAGGAGTTGTTGGCAGTCATCTCAAGTAGGTTGGTGTGAAAACATCAATGACTTCACCAGACCTGAGAGCCAGGTTGGGTCCTCGGTAAAAGGAGGATTGTTATTTTTCCATTTATATAGGTCTGAAGAGGAGAAGGCCAATACTGGTAGGCTTGCATTTTTTCCCTATGGCCATCGTCAATCATTGGTCCTTAGGGATGGAGGGAAGCAACACGGGAGTTCCAGGGTTTTCACTCATTTGCCACCAGCGAGTTCCTTTAGCAACTCCAGCTTCCTCCAGGGGAGGAGGGGCTGTGTGTGACACAGGGGAGTTATCTGGAGGGCCCTGGGCTGGCTTAGCTTCCTCCAATTGCGGAGAGGCTGAGTCAGCAGCTGGAGAATCACTTAGAGGGTGTTGGGGGTTGTGGGACAAGGGTAGAAGATAAGGAGGGGAACGAGAGTCCAGTAGAGTCAAATCTTGTGACTCAGGGAGAACAGAGGGTGGAGGAGGAGGAGGAGCAGAGGGGTTGAGAGATCGTGGGGGAAGGAGTAGGAACGGGGACACAGCAAGGAAAGGCTTCACCCACGGAGGAGGAGATTTGCAGAGGTCCTGCCAAGTTAAGGTATATTCCTGTTTATCAGTATGGCTATGTGGCCCTGGCTGTAAGACAATATCTCTGTCTTTTTAAATTAGTGGGAAGTAGAAAGATCCTTCTAGGGGCCATCAGAATCCAAAGGTGGGCCATTCTGTGGCACACAGAGTCTGCCAGGTCCAGCGTTTTACTGAAAAAGAAACATTCTGAGCCCTTAAGCGGACTTTGGTCCATAGATCAAGGGTCAGGGACAGAGGCATTGAAGTGATCTGTCCCATAATGAAAGATACACAAACAGTAAAAGCAACGACACAGGACACAGACAAGAGAAAACAATAAAGACAGGCAATGGACGTCCAACACTGAGACCAAGACTGAGCAGGTGGCAAAACCCGATGGGCTGGCAATACCGAATCTGAAACAAAGTATCACTGAGTCGAGGAGACTATTATTCCTCGATTCCGGAGTCCTCTGTGGCGTCCCCCAGGGACTTGGCTTGTGGCTCTGTGACACGTCTGCCAGCCACCATCAAAGAGAGCTCACACACTTCATCGACAGCCATTTTGCCAAGCCCTAACCTGAAACCTGAAACCAGAAAGAGGTGCCTTACTTACCCTGAGAGTAGCCCATTGGGGTCTCTCATTCACCACTGCTGGATTTCGGTGGAACCTCCATATATAAATATCGGAAGAGCATTGGGGGAAGAGACCACCAAGAGACTCTCTCATGCAAAAACAAAGGGTTTATTGGGGGTCCAGCATGCTGGGGCTCAGAGCTCATTTGAATAGAGCAGAGAACCCTGAGAACAGCTTAAGCAGAGCTTATATACTTTCCTTGAAGAGGGCAGGGAGGAAAGTTTATTGATGGGCCTGGGCGGGTGAGCAGTTTGCGTGCAACTGGGTGAGGGAGTACATTCTGAAGTTTGGCAGTTGGGGACAGCACATTCTGGGAAAAAGATTAGAAATCACTTCTCAAGATTTCAACAGTGTTTTATTAAGCATACAGAAAAACAGGAAGTGACAAGAATCTATTTTATTAACATTTCACTACCAACTATACTTTGCCAGATTTCCTAAAGTCTCTATTGATATCTGCATTCCTACATATTTTCCCCAGTTCATCATTGTGATTAATTCTTCACATGTGCTGACATTTACATTCACTCAATACCCGAAACCCTATAGCTAAAGAACTTTTGGTCCAAATCCTATACTCACTCTCCTTTATAAACATACCGACTATCTTCCTAATACTACTGACTATCCATTTTGACTGGAAGTTCTCTTTGAAAATCAATCATCCAAGTTACAAGGTCCTATGCTTAATACCCAATCAAGGGCCCAATGCCCTTCTGGGCTTCAAATCTTACCTAGATTTTTGTTTTCAGATTCATATATTTTACCTATATATTCTTGAAAATATCGCAGGTTCCCAATACCATTATTCATCCAGCAGAATGATTTCTATTCCAAATCAAACCTGTTATTAACCGTAACCATACACTGTTCCCTCAATCTAACTTTAGAGAAGAGCAAGGACAGAGTTGGTCTTAAAATACAGGAATTTAGGGGATCTTCCAACTGCTGAGAAACTCAAAGGTCTATGCGCAAATGATCCCTAGAGAAGTTGTAGGCACCTATGAAGGAACTGAGAGAGCAAAAGTCATCTTTCATTGCAAACAACCTGGTCAGCATGAAGGGATGTGTCTGAATCAGCCTCTCTCTTCTTTATGTAGAGAAGAAGGACCAAACGAGGCCTCTGTGGAGAGCTGTTCCCGGTTACCAATGTTTGATATACCATTCTAACTTGTGAAAGTGTCAAAGGAATTAGGGACAGCCTCCATTTCATGGGACCTTTGGAAGCAAATGTTAGGACAACGTGCTTGCCAAGGCATTGACCTCATTCAGTTCCTGAAGGAAGTGACCTCACCTCACATTCTTGGTGATGGAACTCTCTGAACGTGGGATCCAGGCATCCAGGCACACAAATCTAGTCCCAGGCCCAGTCCCAGTGGTCTCACTTCTTTTGATTTACCAAAGACAGAGTCAGTCTTTCTTGGTATCTACTGATGTGAGGATGGCCAAATGCCAGGAAAGCTCTGAAGAGTGGCCTTTCCTGAGTAAGCAGGAAGTGGCTCACCGTTGTCTCCTGACAACTTCACAGAGTTGGCCAAGGAAACCAGATCTGAGACAGAACAGGCCATTCGATGGGAACATAGTACGGCCCACCAGTCAGAGGTCACACCCGATAGTCAGAGACCTACTTTGGGAAAGGAGGTGAATTTGTGGGTGTGAGTGTGTGTTTGTGATTTTGTCTCATGTTCTGAGAATAGGTAGGAAAGGCAGTTTGTTTGGTTTGGAGTGGACGATTTCTAACAAGTGATTTGACAAGGCGAGTGTTTTTATGTCTGTGTATCCCACTGTGTCCATGGTTGTAGACATTAGAAAAGAGAATGCATCAAAGGATGTGTCCAGGCTAGTAGAAAGCTTACCAGAATTCTTTCTGCCCAATGTATGAAAGGAATGTGGCTTGCCTTATGGATGGGTAACACCTGCTATCTTCCTAAGTTCCTGTTTTCTTCCTGAATTCTGGCCACTCTCCAGAATAGGCTCATGATTTTGTGACCAAGTTATGTACCACCTCCAAGCTCTGTGACATGGCCATGTACTGGATAGCTGAAGGGAATGGCGAGCGTCTCAGAAAATTCAGATATCAGTGTGACCAGGAAAGTCTCAGTGGAGAAACACTGCTTTGGGCCGTTTGCTAACCTAATGTTCTGTTGCCCTGAATGTCAGGAAGGTCTTTGCCTCATGCCACCCCTTTGTGAAGCCTGAAGAAAACAGTTTTCAAATGGAAATGAATATGGATCACCTGTGGCTCTTTGCTTAATTGCTTTGAAAAGGGATGTGTCTGAATCAGCCTCTTGGCCCTGTGTGAGGTTGTGGCTTAGATACTCAGCATGTGGTGGATGTAAAGAAAGATCCCATGTGTGCATCCAAAACCAAAATGGCCAAAAAGCAGTCCTTGTGGATGAAGTCTGTCGCCTTCCTCTTTAAAGTTCTTGAACTCCATCAAGTGAGAATAGGGATCCTTTGGGTCAAATGGGTTCTTCAAAGACCTGCAGAGGAGCTTGTGTTTTCTCATGACTGCAAATCACATAAAAATATATACCTGACACTCAGTTTTCCACAAATTGGAGAAGCATAGAAGTATTAACGTCTAGCATATTTGATCACTCCTGTTTCACATGAAGGGTGTCCAGACCACCCTGAATTTACGCCAATGAGGGGCAAGGGAGTTATTTTGGACACTCTCTTGGACTCCGCCACTCATGGAAACCTTCAGCCAGAGGTTGTGATTAGTGTCTATATGGAAGAAGATGAGGGCCATATGGGAGGGTTTTGGTTTTAATTTTGGTCATTTGTGTCCGGTTGGAAGACATGACTGGGACCACCTGGGCTTGAACTCTGGTGTGATTCCCCTTAGAGACTGAATTCAGAGAAGTATTGCCATGAATTTTGTTGGGATTTTAGGAGTCCACCCATGAGAATCACCCTTGGAAACTGAGATCTAGGCCCAGGGTGGCTTTCCACAGAGCCCTGGATATCTCAGCCAGAAGATCACATGATTTAATTTTGAAAGACTTGCCAGCCATTGTTGAGAGTCACAACACCCATGGACGTCACATTGTAGACCTCAATAGGCCTGGCTTCATGTGACATTTTGGCCACTCTTTGGGAAGCCTTGCCTGTGAGAGTTCTACAGAGCATTCATTGAAATGAGCTTCCTCACCATTTAAAGGTTCCTGAATGAATTGAAACCCACAGTGCCTGCAACGTCATCCTTGAAAAATGCCTAGATAAATACCATGAAATTTTTGAAATTCCCATGACCAGGTGGCACTGGAGAAACTTTGGATGTCCTGTTGCTGATCGTAAATATGCAAGACAGTGCCTTGATTGAGTGGGTTTCATGAAAATGGTGTAGAACAGAGATGCCAGTATGTTGGAACCTGCTGAGTAGTGGGCCTAGAGCAGTGGTAGGCAGGTGTGTGATAAAAAATTTGTGGTGGGGCCATGTGGATCTGCCATTGGATCCCAAATGGCTTGTGACTTACATGGTGCAGCCAGCAAACCCTTCCATGTAAAGGCTTCTGGTTATATGGAGATGTTTCCGGGCAATGTTTAGAATCAGGTTACTATGGACATGGGGCCAAGCTATGTGGGATAGAAGCCTGGTTGGTGCATTCTCCTGCAGACCCTGACCAACCACACATGAAAGAATTGCCTCCAGAACTGTGTCCCAGTTGAACTTCTTTTATTTCATGAAGCAAATGCCAAAGTCCCAGTGCAGCAGCAAGAAACACCACGAAAAGTGGAGGATGACAAAATCGCTTCCCAGTCCACATGGGAATACCCTTAGACCCCAGTGGATACAGTTTACTTACAAAGAGAGAATTCAGCACTGCTGCCTCATGTTCATTGGAAAATAAGAAACCATGTCCTCCAGGTCACATAGATGCAGACACAGCTTTGATAGTCTCACTAAAAAGAAGCTAAAGCTCCTGACAACAACATATATTTCAAGTGCCCAAACTCAGAGGCAGTTTCTCAAGAAGTATTTAGGCCAACAGAGCTCCATGTTTATGGAGTGTTTACCCTGTCCCATACTAGGGAAACTCCTCTACCACTTCCAAGGTTGTAAACTCCTGAGCATATTATTCACAGATTTTATTACTCTTCTCCTCTAATTGTGTCTTACTTTGGGCGAAAAAAATGTCAAGGAATTGTTCTGGATGAGAGTGGGAAGATTTTGTTTAGCACATATTTGCATACACATTGGATTCATTTTTCTATTTTACATTTGAAATACTGAATCCTGACACTAACACATGCCCTGCTAGATTCTGAATACTAATCCTAATATAATGGAGAAAAATTACGGAAACAGAATAGAAATACAAGCAGTTCAGAGGAGGCATGTTGTATACTTGGACTTGCCTTTTGCATTATATAGGGTAGGAGTTATAAATCTAGTCAATTTTTTGTTGAAATAGTTTTCCATGTGCTTTTAAAGTTAACAAATATGTGAATTCCTGTCTCCCTTTCTCTGTATTCTATTCAGCACATGTATTTTTATATGCACATATAGAATCCTACCTGGTATCACACGTACATTCTTGTGAGTTACATGACTTGGCAGATACAAAGTGTGAGAAGAGATCACTCCTCTTAAACGCTGTTTGACCTGAAAATTCAACCTATGGGTGAGCTTCCTAGTTGAAAAAAGTTATACATAAATCCATATCCAGTAAAATGAATATTTTTGGATCTGTGGATGATTCATATTTCACGGTGTAATTCGATTGGCATATATATTGCTAATTTTTAAAATCTGTGTGTGGATATATATATATATATATTCTCTCCAGATATTTCAAAATATTTAATATATGTGTCTTATTATACACTCCCTAAATTCATTCATGATTATGTATGTGGATTTATAATCAACTTTTCACAAGATTATTCTCAGAAATATTCATTCACCTGATATACGTATTTTTTTCCTAGTATTGAAAACTAACTTCAGTGAATGGTGCATATAAATCCTAATATTTCTACAGTAACTGATCCATTTTCACATCAATGCAAGTAGATTCCTATGGGACATGATAAGTATTTTGAAGTTCATTTTTATTGAAAACTAGTACATTACTATTTCTTCAGTTTATGCACATTATTGGATATATATTTCATCCACAAGTTCACAAATTTATAGGCATTTATTTCACTTTCAATCACTTTCTGCTTCAGAAAACACGTGTTCCGCCATGTTTCAAACTGGTCTTTTCATGAGACTTCTTTCCAAACACATTATTTTTGATTTTCATAATCACTTTTGAAGCAAAACTCACTCACTCTTCATGATAAACCATAACCCTAGGATTACAATTAGACGTATAACTAGTTGTTATGAATGATTATATATCAATATATGATTTCTTATGTATTTTCAGATATCAATTCAATACATTATTTAAAGTGGAACCAGTTATATTATTTATTAACTGTATGGTCTATTCATGCATTATCTCTATATTCATAGACACAGGGTACACCTATTTTTACCCTCAATACTAATTTATACGTTTTCAAAATATTCCTCAAAAAATGGTGGAAGAATTACTCATGTCACCTGATCTATATATACATTTTATCACAGTAATATTCTGGACAAAAAAATCAAAGGTCACCCTTAAGGTTGTACCAGAGCCTAAATGGAAAGTGAGCATGGATTACTAAAACCTTCCATGTCCAGGTGGCCTAATGCTCTCAAATGTCAATCTTATTGGTGACTACATTTTTGTTTCTTTCTAAGATTATATATTCAACCTCAAGCCTGTTGAAAATGTCTAATCCTATCACTCACTTTATACTTTGCCTGATTTAGTAATGTCTCTATTTATATCTATTTTCCTAAATATTTTCCCCTGTTCATCATTGTGACTGACTCTTCACTTGTGCTGACATTTACATTCACTGTCTACCTGAAACCCTATTGCTTAAGAACTTTTGGTCTAAATCCTATTCTCACTCTTCTTTGTAAACCTACTGACTATCTTTCTAATCCTACTGACAATCCCTTTTTGAGTGGGTGTTCTATTTGACATTCAATCATCCAAGGTACAAGCTCCTATGCCATTGTATATAGATTTATCTGAGACATTTTTGCAGAAAATAATTCAAAGCTAAGTGTGCCAATTAAGGGCCCAATGCCCTTCTGGACTTCATATCTTCCCTAGATTTCTGTTTTTATACTTATATTTCACCTATATATTCTTGTAAGTATCATAGTTTCCCAATACCATTATTCGTCATGCAGAAGGATTCCTAACCCCAAATTGAACATGTTACTAACCCAAACCATACACTGTTCTCTCAATCGAACTTTACAGAACAGCAGGGACAGGGTTGCTCTTAAAATACAGGAATGTAGGGCATGTTCCACCTGTTGAGAACATCAAAGGTCCATGCAGAAATGATCCCTTGAGAAGATGTAGGCAGCTACGAAAGACCTGAGAGAGAAAAGTCATCTTCAATGGCAAACAACCTTGTCAGCATGAATGGATGTGTATGAATCAGCCTCTCTCTTCTTAATGTAGAGAAGATGGACCAAACCAGTCCTAGGTGGAGAGCTGTTCCCGGTTGCCCATGGTTTATATACCATTCTAACTTGTGAAAGTGTCACAGGAAGTAGGGGCAGCCTCCATCTCATGGGACTCTTGAAAGCAACTGTTAGGACAAAGTGGTTGTCAAGGCAATGACCTCATTCAGTTCCTGAAGAAGTGATCTACCTCACTTCCTTGGTGATGGAACTCTCTTAACTTGGGATCCAGGAAGCCAGGCACCCGGAGCCAGTCCATTCCCAGACCCAGTAGGCTCACTTGTTTGAATTTACCAAGGAGAGTGTCAGTCTTTCTTGGTACCTACATATGTGAGGATGGCCAAATACCAGGAGAGCTCTGAATAGGGGCCTTTCCTGAGAAAGTAGGTAGTGGTTCACCGCAGGCTCCTGACAACTTCACAGAGTTGGCCAAGGAGACCAGATCTGAGATAGGACAGGCCATTTTGGGGGAACATAGTATGGCCCACCACTCAGAGGAAACTCCGGATAGTCACAGAGTTACATGGGGGAAGGAGGTGTCTTTGTGGGGTGGGTGTGATTTTGTGGTTTTGTCTCATGATCTGATAATAGGTAGGAAAGACGGTTTGTTTGATTTGGAGTGGTCTTCTTCTAGTAAGTCGTTGGACAAGGCAAGTGTTTCTATTTCTGTGTATCCCACTGTGTCCGTGGTTGTAGACATTAGAAAATAGAATGCAACAATTGATATGTCCTGTATAGTAGAAAGATTCCCGGCATTCATCGTGCCCAATTTATGAATGGACTGCAGCTTGCCTTATCCATGGGCAACACCTGCTACCTTCCTAAGTTCCTGTTTCTTCCAGAATTCTCACCACTCTCCAGAATAGTCTCATGGTTTTGTGTCCAAAATATGTACCACCTCCAAGCTCTGTGACATTGCCATGTCCTGGATAGCTGAAGGGAATGGCGAGCATCTCAGAAAACTCAGATATCAGTGTGACCAAGAAAGTCTCAGTGGAGAAACGATGCTTTCGGCCTTTTGCTTATCAATTGTTCTGTTTCCCTGAATGTCAGGAAGGTCTTTGCCTCAGGCCACCCCTTTGTGAAGCCTGAAGAAAACAGTTTTCAAATGGAAATGAATGGGCATCACCTGTGGCTCTTTGCTTAATTGCTTTGGAAAGGGATGTGTCTGAATCAGCCTCTTGGCCCTGTGTGAGGTTGTGGCTTAGATTCTCAGCACCTGATGGATGTAAAGAGAGATCCCATGTGTGCATCCAAAACCAAAATGGCCAAAAGAGCAATTATTGTGAATGAAGTCTCTCGCATTCATTTGTAAGGTTCCTGACCACCATCAAGTGAGAATACGGATCCTTTGGTTCAAATGAGTTATGCACAGCCCTGCAGAGGCTAACCCATAGGTTTTTGGGTTTTCTCATGGCTCCAAATCATATAAAGAATCTATACCTGACAGTCAGTAGGCCTCAAATTGGAGATGCAGAGCAGTATTAACAGCTGGCCTATCTGATCACTCCTGGTTCACCGGATGGGTGTCCAGGCCACCTTGACTTTAGGCAAATGAGGGGCAAGGGAGCTTATTTTTGACACTGTCTTGGGCTGCACCCCTCATGAAAAACTCCAGCCAGAGGTTATGATAAGTGTCTATATGGAAGAAGATGAGGGCCATGTGGGAGTGTTTGGTTTTAATTGTGGTCATTTGTTTGGCGGTTGAAAGAGATAACTGGATCCACCTGGGCTTGAATTCTGGCATGATTCCTCTTAGAGACTGAGTTCTGGAATTTACCTCAAAGAAGTATTGCCATGAAATGTGTTGGGATTTTAGGAGGCCACGCATGAGATGCGCCCTTGAAAACTGAGATCGAGGGCCAGGGTGTCTTTCCACAGTGCAGTGAGAATCTCAGCCAGGATATCACATGATTTTATTTTGAAAGACTTGGCAGCCATAATTGAGAGTCTAAACACAAATGGAACTCATATTGTAGACCTCAATGATCCTGGCTTCATGTGACCTTTTGGCCACTTTTTGGGAAGCCTTGCCTGTGAGATTTCTCCAGAGATTTCATTTAAATGAGCTTCCTCACCACATAATGGTTCCTGCATTAATTGAAACGCACAGTGACTCCAACTTCATCCTTCAAAAATGGCTAAATAAATACTATCAAATTTCTGAAATTCCCATTACCAGGTGGCACTGGAGAACCTTTGGATATCCTGTTGCTGAACATGAGTGAAATAATTCCCCACGCAATGACACTTCACCGGGAGAATTCCAATTTTATTGCTAAAAGCTGTGTGCTTATATAGAACTAAGGGGGAGATGGTATGGCTTAGATAAATGGCAGCAACCCGTTTATTGACAAGTTCTTTCAAATATCAGCTCCAGAGCCCAGGAATTAGTTCTAATTGGGGCTAAGGTTCCCCACAAGCGAGATTTGAAATTGGCGCTGGCGGGAGAGTTCACAAGGGCGGGAACTTTTTGCACCACTGCAGAAATGAAGAAGGTAGGAAGAAGAAGTCCTTAGGCGCCATGTTGGGGTTTTTCTCTGCGGTATGGCTGCCATTTATTCCTGTCCCAACATTCCACCCTTTTTGTTTTCTTAGGAAGTGGGGCGTCGTTTGTCAGATCTGGCTGCTTCCTGCTGTGTGGGGCTGGTGTGTGGCCTAGAAAGAGAAGTGGAGGAATGCTCAGGGGGCAGGTATGGGGATATCATGGCAGCCAGAAATAAAACCCAGTGGCTATAGACAGCTATTTTCATAGGGGTGAAGTCAATGAATGTTCCCTGAAGCCAAAGATGTCGATGGCATGGAACCAGTCCTGGATGGAAGAGATTGTTGGTATCAGCCACTGGTCCTGTAACAGAGACTCAAGGAAATACTGGAAGCGTTGCCTGGACATGGTGTCGCCAGCACCTGAAGAAGATCAGAGCGAATAAAAACAGAATGAAGATAAAAATTAAAGCAAATGTCAATTTTTGGCAGAAGTTTCATGTGGGGGGACTGACATAGAAGAGGCCAAGGGACATGAGAAAGCTTAGAAGGTGGTAAAGACTATGAATCCAGGATGGCAGATTAAGAGGTTCTCCGAGCTCGTTGTCTCCCGCTGTCTAATACCCGTTGCATTCCATCGTGCCTGGTAGTGAGCTTCATCACTGAGTGAACTGTTCTCTTGGAGATGTTGGGGATTCATCGGTCATCAGAGGCTGGTAGTGACTAAGCAAAAGCTGGTTGAAAGTTTGATTAGGAATTTTATGCAGTTGGGTTTGAAGGCACTTCATTATGCAGGGCAAGAGAGCACAAAAAAGGAGCATCCAAATAAGGGGACCCAAGATATGTAGTAAGTACATGGCAAGATAGGATTGGAAGAACCCCGTTATGGGATTGGAGGAGGTAGTTTTGAGCAATTGGGTCGATAATTCCTGCAATTTAACAACATTTTTTTTTATTAGCCCAGATTCATTAACATAATAGCAAAATTCCTCTCTGAGGAATAGGCATGTAACCCCTTTTTCTGCAGTGAGAAGATCAATTGCCCTTTGGTTCTGTAAAGCCACTTGTGCCAATGAAGTAACCTGCCGCTGCAAGGAACCCAGAGACTCAGCCATGGTATTGAGTGTTTCCTGCAGTTTTTGTTGAAGGTCATTGGATCCCATAGAGCATGACCTATAGCTCCACCAGAGAGTCTGAGACCCGTCACTGAGGTTGTTAAAATGAGGCCTACCAGAACCGGCAGAAAGACTACCCTACGGGTGCGGGAAGGTAGGGCCAACTGTCAGAATTCGGTGGGAGTATACAAAGATAGCTGAGGAACTACAGTAACCAAGAAACAGGCGCCAGAGACATTGATGGTTGAGGTACTTAAAGAACCATTACACCAGAGGAAATGTCCAGGTTGCATAAACACAGGGCTCTATGGAGTGCTGTAGCTCAAGGAACAAATGGGTAAAGGATTCATTATTGGCAGGTGGAAACAGATGAAAGGAAATAATGTATTGGTGGAATAACTTTCCCACAGTGGGATACGTGTCACATGTAGGGGTTGTCCTTTTTAGAGAAATTGTAGGGTTTTGCTGGAATATTTCCTGCCGCTAATGGGACTGCTGCTAGAAGTGGACGACTAAGTGAAGCACAGAGAAAGCACTGAGAAGTAGGCACAGAAAGAGGGGTGGAGTTTAATAATCAAAAAGTTTGGTGTAGCAAATTGAGCCATGTGGGAGGGGGACCTGAGAGGGTTGAAGGCTCTGAATCCTTTTTGGATGAGCTATGGATATGATCTCGAAGTTTTGATTCTGAGTCCTTAATGTGTTCGACTACCTGGATGGTTGCCTTAGGTTGCGTAATCAGGGTGAGGCCAATAGTCATCCACCCTGTGGGTCTGACTGAGGTTGTCCGAGCATAGACAGTAAACTCAACATAGCCCCATCGTTTGGCCTTGGGGTCAGGTTTATCTAAAGTATACCATCCATTGTTACTGGATGAAGAGCCTTTATGCCACTTTATGTAACTAGAAGTCCACCCTTCAGGGTAACCAAATGAGTGGTAAGAATAGCTACCACGTTCATCATGGAACATGCATGACCAATAGGGGCACCCATTATATATCTCAGGCCACCAATGACAATAGTCTTTTGTTTGATCAAAAAGGAAGCAAATGAAAGGCCAGTTCCAGCTACCAGGGACGAAGGTCCTTGAAGGTGACAATTTTAGGGAAATAGAGGTGCAGTTGTGGATGAAGCAAGTAGTTGCATCCACTGCGCAGACCTTCTGCATGCCATGTTCTGAGTATCGTTCCTGAAAAGTGAATAAATGCATGGTAGGTGAGGAGGGTAAAGACCAGTCCTGACAGAGCACAGAAAATAAGCAGAGCACAAAAAACAAGCAGTTAGAGAAGACTAGGGTGTTGGGAGAGCTCATTGTGCCTTCTTTAAGAGGAATTGGGCTGCAAGGAAAACCGTGTGAGCGGCAACTTAAATGGGTGAGATGGGTGTGGAGAGCAGGAGTAAAGGGGAGGTTCAGGAGGTGATTCTTGGAGTTCCTCTGGGGTGGCCCTGTCTTCAGCAGGTGGGGCCTCCTGGTGATGTGGCTTCAACCTAGACATGTGAATCCAGGGAGTGAGACAGTTGTCTGGTAAGGAGAGTTTGGCGGCGGTAAGGGTAAAGAGAATGACAGGATAGGGGCCTTCCCATTTTGCGGCAAGAGTCCCTTTCTCCTCTGGGGTATTATAATAGACTAGACTAACAGGTGTTAAGGGAGGAGTGTTTGGAGAGGAGACTGGGTCCGGAAGAAGCCAGTCCTGATATTTCCAGAGTTCCGAGCGGAGATGGAGCAAGAGAGGCAAAGACAAATCTCGGGTGAGAGGTCCTTGTGAAATGACCAACCCAGGGGTTATAAGAGGTCTTCCATACATTATCTCAAAAGGAGACAGTAAAGATGGTTTCTTAGGGAGAGCTCTGATTCGAAGCAAAGCCAAGGGAAGGAGTTTGAAACAGTCTATGTTTAATTCCATTGTCAATTTGGTAAGGACTTCCTTTAGAGTACGATTTACCCTTTCCACTTTCCCTGAAGCCTGGGGGAAATATGGACAGTTGAAATGCCACTTGAAGGAGAGGGCTTGAGAGACCTTTTGTGTGATCCTAGAAGTAAACTCAGGGCCATTGTCATATTGTAGGGAAGTGGGCATACCAAACCTGGGGATGATGTCTGTCAGTAAGATTGAAGCTACAGTGGAAGCCTTTTTATTGGAAGTGGGAAATGCCTCAACCCAACCAGAGAAAGTGTCCACAAAGACAAGGAGGTATTTAGTGCGCCATACTGTGGGCATGTTGGTGAAGTCTACCTGCCAGTCAGCAGCGGGAATGTGTCCCTGGGCTTGGTGGAAAGGGAAAGGTTTGGGCCTTAAAGGAGTATGAGGGTTGGTCCGCTGACAGATCTGACAATTAGAGGCTATATTCTGTAGCATGGCTTGTCAGAGGGGGTGAGGGAAAAGAAACTCTGTAAAAAGAGGGTCAAAGACTGAGAATTGGAAAGGAATAGAGTATGAAGGAACTTGAAAAGAGTCTTGTTCTTACTGAAAGACGTAGGGGCTTCAGATGAGCTGTCTAAAGTGGCCATTATATGTCCCCCATGGAGGCCATAATTGAAAGTGGTAGCAGCCATTCGTGCCGCCTGGTCAGCTTTGGCATTGCCCTCAGTGATAAGAAAGCCGTCCTTCTGATGGGACCTACAATGGACAACTCCCAACTGGGTGGGTAAGTGGCCTTTATTAGATTGGTTATAAAAGCTGAATTAGTGATCGCATTACCTTTGGTGGTAAGTAGGCCTCGCTACTTTCAAATATCAGCATGGGATAATAAGATATGGAAGACATATTTTGAATCAGTTTAGAGGGTGAGGGATTTGCCTTGTGCTAGAAGGCAGGCACGAGTGGATGCTATAAGTTCAGCCTACTTGTCTGTAGTTCCTGAAGGCAAAACTTTGGCCTCTATAATCTCAGTGGCTGAAAATACAGCGTATCCAGAGTAATGAGTTCCGTTCTCCCTAAAGGAACTGCTGTCAGTAAACCAGATAAGGTCAGGCTTGCTGAGTGGTCTCTCAGAAATGGAAGAATGACAGGGGAGGAAATCATCTAAGGTTTCCAAGCAATTATGAGTTGGTATGTGAGACATGGGAGTCATTGGGAGCAGTGAGGCAGGGTTCAGTGCAGAGCAGGGGAGGAAAATAATATTAGGGTTTTCCAGAAAGGAAGTGAGGGGCGACAGAAATCTGGATGTAGGGAGAGTTTGAAGGCCCTTTTAAGCTAAAAGATCCTTCAAGTGATGTGGGGAGTGGATAGTTCAAGGGGCCCCAAAAGTCAGATTAGAGGCTTCTTTGTGTAAAATTTGTCCAGTAGCCAGAGCTCTTAAGCAAGGGGCCCACCCACGGATGGTAGGGTCTAGTTGCTTGGACAAATATGACACAGGTGCAAATGTATGCCCATAGTTTTGACCTAAGACCCCAAGTGCTTGCCCCCCTTTTTCATGGACATATAGATGAAATGTTCTTGAAAGATCTGGAAGGTGAAGGGCAGGTGCCTTTAAGAGGAGTTGCTGAAGCCTGCGGAAGTGGTAGATGGGAAAGGAGGCAAGAGATTCACTAGGGGGTCCCTTTGCTAGGTCATACAGGGGTTTGGAGAGAAGAGAATAATTTGGGATCCAGGCCCTAAAATAACCTGCTAATCCTAGGAATGATAGTATTTTGGCTTTCGTATAGGGCACTGAAAGATCACAGAGGAGTTGCCTCCTATCCAGTGTTATTTCCTTTTTCCCGGGTGTAAGGCAAAAACCAAGATAGGTGACCGAAGACTGGGAAACCTGGGCCTTGTGGGGAGACTCCCTATATCCCTTGTCTTCTAGGAATTTATGAAGCTGAGCGGTGTGGGATTGAGAGTGTTCCAGAAAGACTACATAGAAGAAGGTCATAGACATATTGAAGTAGAGTAGAGTCAGGACAGGTCAGGTGAAAGGATGTGAGGTCCTGGGCAAGAAATTGGCCAAAGAGATGGGGGCTATCCCTGAATCCCTGTGGGAGGACAGTCCAGGTAAGCTGATGAGAATGGCGGGTGTGAGAGTCAGTCCATGAAAAAGCAAAGATATCCTGAGATTCTGAGAACAGGGGAATAGAAAAGAATGCATCTTTTAAATCTAGGACTGAGAAGTGAGTAGTAGTGGCATGGATCTGAGAGAGGAGGGTGTAAGGGTTGGGCACTAGCGGGTGGATGGGGTCCACAGAGGAGTTGACAAGGCGAAGTTCTTGAACCAGCCTGTAGGACACGTTAGGTTTCTTAACTGCCAGAATGGGTGTGTTGAAAGGAGAGTGTGTAGGCCTAAGATACCCCTTTCATAATAAATCCTGGATGATGGGTTCTAATCCAAGGAGAAATGTGGTTGTGAGTGGATATTGTGGTTGACTAACATATCTTGAAGGGTCCCGTAAGACAATATGAATAGAACTGCATTTAGCCATAAAGGGTGTAATTGTGTCCCAAACCTCAGGGTTAAATGGTTTAGATAGTCGTGGGAGAGTGCATGAAGGAGGTGTATCTGCCCCTAGGAATATCATGAGGAAATGAGAGGTAGGAGAGGTGTGGGTTGATAAGTGAATGGTGACTTTTAATAATGAGAGTATGTCCCTTCCCAGAAAGGGAATGGGGCAATGGCTCATAACAAGAAAGGAGTGAGTGAAGGACAAAAGGGATCGCTGCATATAACATGATTGGGGGGGGTTTGAGGAAAAATCTTTTTACCTCCTACCCTGACAATAGGAGTTTTTGAGGGTGTGGTAGGACCCTAATACTCCCTCAAAATCGAAAAAAGCGGCACCAGTATCCAAGAGGAAGTTAATGAAGCGTCCATCCACCAGGAAGGTGACCCTAGGCTCTTGATTCTTGATGGTAATAGTCTGGAGGGAAGGCCCAGGACTCCATCAATCCTCCTCTGCCAAGCCCAGGTGAGGCTGGGGTTGCTGGGCAGCAGACCAACCTTCCTTCTGGGTTGTTGGTCTGGCTGCCCCCCAGTGTCCACTTTGATGGCATTTTGCGCAGGGGTTGTAGGGTGTCCTTCGGCGAAGAACAATTCCTGGTCCAATGTCCCTCCTTACCTCATTTGAAGCAAGCTCCAGGGGGGTCATATTGGGACGGCATGGTGATGGCCTTCTCTGAATGAGCTGGGCCAACATTTGGAATTTGGCATTTTCAGCCCTCTGCCTACGGAATTCACTTTCATCCTCTCTACCATGAAAAACCTTGAAAGTGACAGCGAGGATTTTGGTCTGAGGAGTAGCAGGGCCCTGTTCAAACTTTTTAAGCTTGGCTTTAATGTAAGGGTAGCTTTGGGCCAGAATATATGTCATTAAGACATGACGGCCATCAGGGGTTTCTGGGTCGAGGTTTGTGTACTGCTGAAGGGACTTGGTTAGTCTATCCAGGAATTCTGAAGGTGTTTCCTCCTTCCTTTGAATGACCTCCTGCATCTTTTGAAAGTTAACAGCCTTGCGGGTGGACTTTTTCAGTCCCGCCAAGAGGCAGGATGTAAAAAGGTCACTAGACTGTAAGCCCATAGGGGATCCTGCTCTGGGACAGCATGAGGGCCTGTGGGTGGTTATGATTGGTCCTATGATTTTCATCAGCATGGGCTTGGGCTAGCTCCCAGAACCATTGCCTTTCCTTGGGGAGAAGTTTATTGGCCAAGAGCATGTAGATGTCATGATGAGTGAGGCTATATGCTTGCAGTACCCATTGAAACTCCCGAATGTAAGTGGTGGGGTCAGTGGTGAAAGAGCCTAACTTCCTCTCTAGCTGAGTAATGTCCGACATGGAGAAGGGCACGTGGACTCTGATGACACCCTTGGGACCAGCTACCTCACGAAGGGGTGCGATTGTCTTGGGCGTGGGAAGGAGTCCCTTAGACCTGATAACAGGAGGACTGAAAGAGGCAGGCGGTGGACAGGAAGGAGAGGGAGGGGAAGGGAATGTCTCTGTGGAAGAGGAGGAGGTGGAGCAGGCAGAAGAGTGGGGAAGGGAGGGGGATGAAATGGAAGGTTGAGGATCCGTGGAATCAGGCAGAGGAAGAGGAGGATTTTGCGGGAGAGAAGGGTCAGTTGGGGCTGGGGGATAAGGTGGGGGTTGATCTGATGGGTCGAATGAGGAAGAATCTGCGAAGTCAGGAGTAGAACAAGGGGAAGAGAGGGGTTTGCAAGCAAGAAGGACCTGAGAGGGAGGGCAGGAGGAGCAGAGACAGGGTGCTGTGCGAGAAGGCTAAAACATTCAATACAGGGAATCTCACTCCACTTTTTCAGATGCTGGCAGTAATTAAAAAGGTCCAAGAGGAGGTTTGGATCTAAGGAGCCTTCTGGAGGCCAATGATTGCCATTATCCAGTGGATATGTAGGCCAATCTTGGGTACAGAATTTGATTAGAAGTTTGGGCTTGATGTCTGGTGTGAGGGAGAGTGTGGCCAGATTTTTTATTAAACTTTAGAGAGGTGAGGTTTCAGGTACAGATAAAGAGGTGTCCACAGTCACAGGGAGAGATGGAAGAGAGAGAGAGAGAGAGAGAGAGAGAGAGAGAGAGAGAGAGAGAGAGAATAAGTGTAAGCAAGAGAGACAAAGAGAAAACCCGGCCTGGAACGGACTCCGGGAAGCGCTCAGGGCGAATGGGGGTCAGGTGGGCATCCCCAAAATGACCAGCCATCATGAGGAAATACAGAGGGCACTACCTGATCGTCACCAGTGAAGTGCGATCTGTGAGACCCAATGGGTTCGGAGCCACGGGCAACCTGACATCAGGAAAGTTTTCGAACGCAGCAGAAGAAGTAAGTAATGAAAACAGAACTCCGGCTCCAGCAGAATGCAGTTCCAGGATGGGAGTTCAGTTTTCCCTGAGCAGAGAGGCAGCTTCAGCCAGACACAGCAGGCCCGCAGGAAACAGCAACTCTAGCCAGCAGCGGCAGCAGCAGCAGAGGAGGAAAAACCACAGAGCCTCTCATGTAAACTCAGAAGCCTCACACCCCAAAGGGAAACGGATCACCAGAGGGTCCACTGCAACCAGTAAAGGTCTTAGTGCGAGGAATTCCCTCCCCCCTACCAGGCGTCTAGAGTGTGACAGACGATCATGGTCACAAAGCCAGCGGTAGCCCGAAGGGAGTTGGCGAGCCGGGGTCAGGGGAGGCTTACATACAACAAATCAGTGGTGAGTGCAGGAAGCCTGCGTCTGAAAAGAGCAGACCAGGGCAGAGTGCCACGGTGGAGCAGTGGACGGGGCTCTTGTTGGAAAGAGCTCACCCATATCCTCACACGGGGCACCAGAATGAAAGAACTCCCCACGCAAAGGCACTTCACCGGGAGAATTCCAATTTTATTGCAAAAAGCTGTGTGCTTATATAGAACTAAGGAGGAGATTGGAGGGCTTAGATAAATGGCAGGCAATCCGTTTATTGGCAAGTTCTTTCAGATATCAGCTCCGGAGCCTAGGAATTAGTTCTTATTGGGGCTAAGATTCCCGGCCAGCAAGGTTTGAAATTGGCGCCAGCAGAAGAGTTCACACGGGCGGGAACATTTCGCACCACTGCAGAAAAGAAGAATGTAGGAAGAAGAAGTGCTTAGGCGCCATGTTGTTTTTTTTTTTTTCTGGGGTATGGCTGCCGTTTATACTTTTCCCAACAATGAGTATACCAGACAGTGCCTTGATTGACTGGTTTTTATGAAAATGGTGTTTAACAGAGTTGCCAGAAAGTTGGATCCTGCTGATTAGTGGGCCAAGAGCAAAGGTGGGCATGTGTGTGATAAAACATCAGTGGTGGGACCATGTGGATATGCCATTGGCTTCCAAATGGCTTGTGACTGACATGGTGAAGCCAGCAGACCCTTATATGTAAAGGCATCTTGTTACATGGAGAGGATTCAGGACATTGTTCAGAATCAGGTTGCTATGTTCAAGAGGGCAAGCTATGTGGAATAGAAGCCTGGTTCTTTTATTCTCCTACAGACCCTGACCCACCACATGTGACAGAAATCCCTCACACACTGTGTCCCCGTTGAACTCCTTGTATTTCATGAAGCAAATACCAAACTTCCAGTGCAGCACCAAGAAACACCACGAAAATAGAGGATGACCATATGGCTTCATAGTCCACACTAGAGACATTTAGCCCCAGGGGGCCACAGTTTACCTTCAAAGGGAGAATTCAGCACTGGTGTCTCATGTTCATTGGAAAATAAGAAACCATGTCCTCCAGGTCACATAGATGCCCAGGTTTATGGTTTCACTAGAAAGGAAGCTAAAGCACGTGACAACAACATATATTTCAAGTGCCCAACCTCACAGGCAGTATCTCAAGAAGTCTCTAGGACAACAGACCTCCATGTTTTTGAAGTGTTTACCCTGTCCCTTACTTTTGGAAACTCCTCTAACACTTCCAAGGTTGTGAACTCCTGATCGCATTCCATTCCAGATATGTATTCATGGATTTTCTAACTCTTCTCCTCTAATTGTGTCTTACATGGCGTGAAGGTGTTGTCAAGGTATTGTTCTGGATGAGAGTGGGAAGATTTTTGTGTAGCACATATTTACATACACATTGGATTCATTTTCCAATTTTCCATTCGAAATACTGAATCCCTGTCAGTAACCCATACCCTAATAGACTCTGACTACTAATCCTAATATGATGGAGACAAATAACCCAAACATAATATTAATACAAGCAGTTCAGAGGAGGCATGGTGTATAGTTGGTCTTGCCTTTTGCATGATATAGTGTAGGAGTTATAAATCTTGTCAATTGTTTGTTGAAATAGTACTCCATGTGTTTTTAAAGTTAACACATATGTGAATTTCTGTCTCCTTTTTTCTGTAGCCAATTCAGCACATGTATTTTTATATGCACATAAAAAATCCTACCTGGTATCACACGTACATTTTTGTGAGGTGGCTAACTTAGCAGAAACAAAGTATGAGAAGAGATCACCCCTCCTAAACGCTTTTGGAACTGAAAATTCAAACTATGAGTGAGATTTTTAGTTTAACAACATTATACATAAATCCATGTTCAGTAAAATTAATATTTTTGGATCGGTGGATGATATATATTTCACGATGAATTTTGATTGGCATATATATTGCTACTTTCTAATGTTTCTCTGTGAGATATATATATATATATTGTCTAGATTTTTCCAAATATAAAATATATGTGTCCTATTATACACTCCCTAAATAATTCACTCATGCTCATGTATGTGGTTTTATAATCAAATTTTCATACGATTATTTTCAGAAATATTCATCCACCTGAAATACATATTTGTTTTCTAGTACTGAAAACTCACTTCACTCAATGGTGCAAACAAATCCTTATATTTCTACTGTAACTGACCCAATTTAACATCAATGCAAGTAGATTCCAAAGGGGCATGATGTGTATTTTGACGTTCATTTTTATTTAACACTGGTACATTACTATTTCTTCAGTTTTTGTACATCATAGTATATACATTTCATCCACAAGTTCACAAATTTAAAGACATTTGAAACACATTCAATCACTTCCTGCTTCAGTACACATGTATTGCTCCTTGCTTTTGACTGGTTATTTATTGAGACTTCTTTCCAAACACATTATTTTCGATTTCCATAATCAATTTTGAAGCAAAACTCACACACACTTTATGATAAACCACAACCCTAATATTACCATTAGATGTATAACTGGTTGGAATGAATGTATGTATGTCAATATGACATTTCCTGTGTATTTTCAGATATCAATTTATTCCAATTTCTAAAGTTGGAATCAGTTATATTATATATTCACACATGGTACACCTATTTGTGCCCCCAATACTAATTTATATCTCTTCTAAATATTGCTCCCAGAAATGGTGCAAGAAAGACTCATGTCACCTGATCTACATATATATTCTGTCAACAAAATGCAAAGTCACACTTACAATTGTACCAAAGCCTAAATGGAATGTGAGTATGGATTATGAAAATCACCCATGTCCAGGTTGCCTAATGCTCTCAAATGTCAATCCTATTGGTGACTACATATTTGTTTCTTCCTAAGATTATGTATTCAACCTCAAGCCTGTTGAAAATGTCTAATCCTATCAATCACTTCATCATTTGCCTGATTTCCTAATGTCTCTAATGATATCTGCTTTCCTACATATTTTCCCCAGTTCATCATTGTGACTGACTCTTCACATGTGCTGACATTTACATTTTCTGTCTACCTGAAACCCTATTGCTAAAGAACTTTTTGTCCAAATCCTATACTCACTCTTTTTTTCTAATCCTACCAACTATCTTCCTAATCCTACCAACTATCCTTTTTTGACTGGATGTTCTCTTCGACATTCAATTATCCAAGGTACAAGGTCCTATGCCATAATGTATAGATTTATCTGAGACACATGTGCACAACATAATTCCGAGTGAAGTATCCCAATCAAGGATCCAATGCCCTTTTGGGCTTCAAATCTTACCTAGATTTGTGTTTTCATACATATATTTCACCTCTATATATACTTATAAATATTGCAGGTTCCCAATACCATTATTCATGCAGCAGAATGATTCCTAACCCAAATCAAACATGTTATTAACCCTAACCATACTTTGTTTCCTCAATCTAACTTTACAGAAAAGCAAGGACAGAGTTGGTCTTATATAGAAATGTAAGAGATCTTCCACCTGCTGAGAACCTCAAAGGTCCATGCAGAAGTGAACCCTGGGGAAGATATAGAAAGCTATGAAGAACCTGAGAGAGCAAAAGTCATCTTTCATGACAAAAAAAAAAAAAAAAAAAACAGGTCAGGATGAAGGGGTGTGTCTGAAGCAGTCTATCTCTTCTTAATGTAGAGAAGATGGACCAAACCAGGCCTGTGTGGAGAGCTGTTCACGGGTGCCTATGTTTGATATACCATTCTTACTTGTGAAAGTGTCACAGGAAGTAGGGGCAGCCTCCATCTATTGGGACACTTGGAAGCAACTGTTAGGACAAAGAGGTTGCCAAGGCAGTGACCTCATTCAGTTCCTGAAAGAAGTGACCTATATCATTTTCTTGGTGATGGAACTCTCTGAACTTGGGATCCAGGATGCCAGGCACCCAGAGGCATTCCCAGTCACAGTCCCAGTGGCCACACATGTTTGGATTTACCAAGGACAGAATCGGTCTTTCTTGGTAACTACTGATGTGAGGATGGCCAAATTCCAGGAGAGCTCTGAAGAGGGGTCTTTCCTGAGAAAGCAGGTAGTGTCTCACTACTGAACTGAAACCCACAGTGCCTCCAACTTCATCCATGAAAAATGGCTAGATAAATACAATAAAATTTTTTAAATTCCCTTAACCAGGTGGCACTGGAGAACCTTTGGATGTCTTTTTCCTGGTCATGAGTGTACAAGAGAATGCCATGATTGACGGTATTTCATGAAAATTGTGTAGAACAAAGATGCCAGTAAGTTGGACCCTGCTGAGTAGTGGGCCTTTTGCAGTGGTGGGCAGGTGTGTGATAATACAGCTGTGGTGTGGCCAGGAGGATTTTCCATTGCCTTCAAAATGGCTTGTGACTGATATGGTGCAGCCAGCAGACCCTTCTTGTTATATGGAGAGGTTTCCGGGCAAAGTTCAGAGTCAGATTTCTATGGTCAAAGGGGCAAGCTTTGTGAGATAGAAGCCTGGTTGTTGCATTCTCCTGCAGACCCTGACCCACCACAAGTGACAGAACTCCCTCTAATACTGGGTGTCAGTTGAACTCATTGTATTTCATGAAGCAAATACCAAACTACCAGTGCAGCAGCAAGAAACACCACGAAAAGTGGAGGATTACCAAATGGCTTCACAGTTCACACGGGGAGACACTTAGCACCAAGTGGCCACAGTTTACCTACAAATAGAATATTCAGCACTGCTGCCTCATGTTCATTAGAATACAAGAAACCATGTCCTCCAGGTCACGTAGATGCAGACGCAGCTTTTATGGTGTCACTAGAAAGGAAGCTAAATCTCCTTGCAACAACATATATTTCAAGTGCCCAAACTCAGAGGAAGTTTCTCAAGAAGTCTTTAGGCCGGCAGAGCTCCATGTTTTTGGAGTGTTTACCTGTTAGACCAGGACGCTAGAAAAGACCACTGACTCAAATTAAAATCAAATAAAATTAAGCTTATTATTTCCACCTGCCATGCTGCCTCTCCCTCCCAAAACGAAGGGAACAAGACAGCAACCCCAGCTTTCCTACAGCCCAGCTTTATAGCCCAGAAAGTTACACAAAAGGGGGGTTACAGATAACAGAACTCTGATAAACATCACACTAAAGGTAGTTTACAATTTTTTTGCTGTCCCTACATGAGAATTCATGAGGACCATTAGAGCCTCAGAGAGGGTTGTTGTCTTGCCAGAGAAGGCAAATATTTATGATGTGTCACTAAAGTTTCAGAGAGGGCTGCTATCTGGTCAGAGAGCCAGGCATGTGTGAGTTCAAGGCGCGGGCAGGCATTCCACGCAGGTTCAGAATTTGAAGTAATTAATGGTAAAGCCAAAATTATCTTTTCATGGCTTTGTGGCATGATGGCTCCCAATTTTAATAAAAGATCAGGTTGGGTCTACAATTCCCCCCTTTTCTCTGTGTCCCTTTCAAATCTTTGAGAGATTATGGGAAGAGCACTGAGGAAATTTTAATCCCTCAGGTAAGAGTCTCCAAATTTTTAGAACTCACCCAAAACCGATCTCGCTGATTTTACCCTTCTTAATTACTTATATTGATAGTCTATTTATCTTTCTCTCCATTGTTGTAAGAAGAGTGGCATCACTAATTTTTTCTTCTTCTGTCCTGAGACAGGGTGACGTAAGTGGGCTCGGCGTGAGGGACATGAGTTGCCTATTAGAAGTCAGTTGAGAGACATGAGTTGCCTTTTAGAAGTCAGTTCGGTTTGAAGTCAGGTTGGGGAAGAACAGGTTGTAAAGTCATCTGTGAATGGGTTCTTCTATGAGTGAAACAAAAACCATGAGTACTGGATAAATGTTGCAGCAGCTAGAACATGTCACTGTATAGACATTCCCTCACCAGTCTTTAATATCCCCAGTTATCAGGACTGTCAACTTAATATTTAACTTTAAGTGTTACAGTTGGCCCTCCCAATAAGACACAGTTTAATAATTTAATGTCATCTGATCTTGTAAAATCCTTTTACTAGTATGACCTCTGCGTCTAATAGAGAAACCTTTAATTCTGTTACTCAGGGCTGGATAATCGTACTAGCAAACACCAAGCCTACCTTTGTAGGTTAGGAATATCTGTAGGTCTTAAACTGAAAACTTCTGCCTGTGGCAGCTCTTCTTGATAGTCTCTTTTTATAAGTATTAGGCATTCCTGTGTGAGAATCCTTCTTTGTAGCCTCCAGTCTTACTTGTTTTGGGAGGATAAGATAAAGTGCATGCCTTAAAATTTTATTATTATTATTATTATTATTATTATTATTATTATTATTTAATATGCCCAGGTGTGGCTGTATTTTGGTCTTAACTGTCTTTGCTAAGTGTTTAAGATGAAGCAGTCAAACTGACTTTTGTTTCCATCTATTGTTAACAGTCAGCTGACCTTTTATGGGAGTCAATTCTGGGGAAACTTGAGAAGAGATTCTCAGTTCTGCTAGTGCCATTTGCGCTAGGTGGGTCCAGGTCTTGCTTGACCATTTGGCTTCCCTCAGAAGCATCATGGATGTCTCCTTTCTATGATGACTCTCCTCTTTGTAACAAATGCACTGATTGGCTTTCTGTTCTCCAGTGGTCTCATTAATCTCCCTGATCAGGAGGTTATGTGGCTCAGAGTTGCAAAGCTCTTTAGAGAAGTCCCCTGTTCCCTGGATTCAGACGGACTCAGAGGGCAAGAGCGAAATATTGGTTTTCTTGGCCCTTTTCATTTAACATTAATTTTAAATCCTAATCTTAAACATCCAGCAAATAAATTTTAACAGCCTTATATTAAGAGTACTGGGCTTTAATGTCTATAACTTTATAATTACCTTTTTATTAACTGGGATCTGTATTATTCTGTCTGTATTGTAGTTGATGACTTATTATCTTGAATAAACCCATGTTGTGTTCTTATAGCAACGCATTTGTAAAACACTAACAGGGAATCTTTAGATCACTTATAAGAAAATTTCAAACTAAAATTAACAAAAGTAAAAATACTTAGTTCGTGTAATATCTTCCCTGAATTTTTTGGCTGAGTTATACATTATATCCCCTGTTTGAGATCCTAGGAATATTGACAATAAAAAAAAAACTTTTTAACATAACTTTAAAGAAATATTATCTGACCTACATGTTTCATAGTCATTCTCACATGTAGTAAGATGGGACACACAGCCTTATCTCAGGTAAGGCAGGGCTCTTTATAAATCTTAAGTATTTTAATTCTAAAGCTGATCTTTATTTTTAAATATCTTTTGACAAAGTTTACATAAATTGTTTGAGGTCACATGAACATTAGCTAACACCATATGATATCACATTTAAAACATGAATTAAAGAAATGCTGAAAGTTTTTATCCTTTACAAAGATTAGGCTCTAATTAACTTAAAAATACATTTAAATTGTTCCCCAATGTAAAAAGTAACATAAAAATTTACATATCTTATTGATAACAGGTAAATAAATCCACAATATATTTTTTACCACACAACTTCAGAGCACCAGCTTGATATAATGCTCTTTTAAGGTTTCTACCTTACAGACTTGCATACCTGTAAGATATGAAAACATTAATAGCATAACAATTACATTTATGTTTCTACATTAATCAAGTTTGGCTTTTAAAGAAATGGCAGTACAGTGCTCTAAAATAACAGTTCTTATTTAATCAGTTGTTTAATTTTTATGGTTGCTTGCTCTAGAAAACATAAATCTTAATAAACTCAATGTTATGGGTAAACTTATGTTTTAAGAAATTTTTGCCTCATTAACACATGACTGATTTTTACAATCTTATACAGAGTTTACTAAAAAAAATACAGATCTTAGTAAATCAATCAGATATCTAACTAAAGTACTCATGAATGAGTAATCCCATATCAAATTTACTTTACTTATTTATCAAAAAGTTAGAGAAACGTATTGAACAGTGTAAACCATTTTTATGTTGAAGGAAAGGTACTAGAGCCAAGGCATATTAGACATTTTGTAGATGTTAATATTTTGTTAGATGTTTGAACACCTAGAAAACTTTGTAAGCTTAAATTTAAAGACATTTGTTTTTATCTCTTTATCCAATTTAAATTGAAACATTTAAATCACGTGAATTAAAGATCTTTGGATCTACTTTTTAAAATTTGTTTTTATGAGCGCTTTATTTTATGAGCACTCCTTATATATGTTAATTTATGTATCATATATATGATATATGGACATATGTATATATAGACATACAACACATAACAAAATTGTGCACACATAATAATAGTAAAGGCCTCGTAGCATTTCGCAGGTGAAATCTTTATTGCAATGTTTCAAGAAGTCCACAGTTGGTCAAAGATAGAACTGATCAGAAAAACATTAACCTAGGTCTGTATGCTCAAAATCATGAGGTCAAAAAACATAAAGTATCTCAGAAAAAAATAAGAGTCCTAGAAAAAATGACTTGCCAGTAATTAGAAAATACCATACAATTTACCTTTTTTTCCCTTAGATCTCAAATCAGTCTCCTACAAAGCTTGCAGGCTTCTTTCATTTGCATTACAACATAAGTCATGGCTGAGGTCTGGAAGGAGCAGGAAAAAAACTGCTATTCTGAACAGACATCTCAGGACTAAGGCATTTTAACCATAATTTTCAGGTTCGGATGTTGAAAATTATGATACAAGTTTAAGATACAATTCACAAACTTTTATATCTTTACATCTTGTTTGGTCAACAGACACCATACTATGATTTACTATCCATGTCCAAATTAATGCACTGGTACACACAGTGACATTTTCCCAGGCTACCCAATTCAAAATTGGTGAAAAAAAAGACTGTATGATTGGGAAGTTTCTTGCCAACTTGGAAGTAGAGTTCTTCAGTTATCCATTGTAAGTATTTAAGTTCTCTGGCATGAACTATCTGAAATCATAAACTAAACAATTACCTAAACCCGACTTTTAACTGCAAGATTGTGCAATGCTTCAAAAACCCATTCAGATACCAGATTGTTAAAATAAAACATCATCATTTCGACACACATTCAGCTAAGATCATTCCCAAAAAACAATTTATAATATCAACACATTATTGCACATGCCTAAAAGGGCCAGAAAGAAAGACACAATACAGACCAAAAGGAGGTCCAGACTATGGCTGTCAGAGAGAACCCTTTAAACCAGAGCAGATAAGAGAAAAATCTCATACACCAGTGGGACCATAGCTGTCCCCACAAGGGGACCAGATGTTTTCACAGAGGGGCAACCTGAAATGTAAAATAAAGTGTCTCCATGGTGATTTTACTGCATTTAGTGTCACCTTTTTCTTTTTCTCTTTTTTTAACAAGACAGAGGTGGCATAATCCTTACAGTGCAGGGAAGGAAGGAGGTAATTCCCTGAATCAACAGGGCTTTGGCAGCTGCTGGGAGTCCCTCAGTTTCTCCTTTTACATACAGGATTAGCTCCTCTGATTCAGTTCCACACCAAGCATGCTCTATCTCCTAACATTTCAGTAGATAGGTCTCACAAAGTTCCGGGGCGGAGGGGGGGTACAAGATTTGTAACTTAAAGTTTGGTTCCTGACCTTGAAGCCAATTAATACCAATTTAATAATGAGGACTGGGTTTTGAGAAAAAGAAAAAAGGAGGTTTATTGCTTGGCTAACAAAGGAGAAACACAGGGGACTCTGCCAAAGTTGTGACTCTCTTTATCTGGAGGGACAAGGGGTTTTAAAGGAGTTTCACTTGTTAACCTGGGAGATACTCTGTTCTTAGGTCCCCAGCAGGCATTTCCCTCTGCAATGGGTGTGCTCCAGGCAGCCAGCTAGGGGCTTCTATCATCCTGCTTCGCAAAGGGGGATAAAGTTCATTGCAGTTCCTTAAAACACAGTCCAAAGGGGTGTCAGGCTTACTCTCTTTATTTCTGATTTTCATGTCCAATATACTTAAGTTTTTACCACCAAAATCACACAACAAAACGAACAAAAACAAACAAACAAAAAAACAGAAAATAGAACACAGAACACAAATAAACAGAAACCCGGTGGCTAAACACAGAAACAGGGGAACAGTGCAACATCTTGCTAAAGCTCCAGGGTAGAAGCGCGTGCGTGCTCATCGCCACCTCTCTACAGTTCCAGAGGAATTCCCTACAGAACAGAACAGAGGACAGAATGATTCTCGTTACTGTTCTGCACAGAAGTATATGTGAGCCTCCCCGTGCCACATCTCTGTCATCAGAAGAGATCTCCCTTAACTGGATATCAGATGTTATAAAGGAGCCACTTACCTATGGAGGCCTCCTCCATCAGGTGCTTGCTAATAGTTTTAGTGCAGAGGTTCACTGTAGTGCTCCCTGGACTAAAGGCTCTTTTCCAAATATAAAGAAGATGGACCAAATCAGGCCTTCGTGGAGAGCGGTTCCTTGGTGCCTATGGTTGATATACCATTCTAATTTGTGAAAGTGCCACAGAAAATAGGGTAAGCCTCCTTCTCATGGTACGCTTGAAAGCAACTGTTTGGATAAAGTGGTTGCCAAGGCAGAGACCTAATTCAGTTCCTGAAGGATGAGACCTCACCTCAATCCCTTGGTAATGGAACTCTCTGAACTTGGGATCCAGGAAGCCAGGCACACAGAGTCAGTCTCAGTCCCAGTCCCAGTGTCTCACTTGCTTCAATTTAGCAAGGACAGAGTCAGTCTTTCTTGGTACCTACTGATGTGAGGATGGCCAAATGCCAGAAGTTCTCTGAAGAGGGGCCTTTCCTGAAAAAGCAGGTAGTGGCTCACAGCTGGCTCCTGAACACTTCACAAAGTTGGACAAGGAGACCAGATCTGAGACAGGACACGCCATATTGGGGGAACATAGTATGGCCCAGCAGTCAGAGGATACTCTGGAGAGTGAGAGACCTACTTGGGGAAGGAGGTGCCTTTGTGGGTGTAGATGTGTGTTTGTGGTTTTGTCTCATGTTCTGAGAATAGGCAGGAAAGTCGGTTTGTTTGGTTTGGAGTGAACTGTTTCTAGTAAGTTGTTTCACAAGGCGAGTGTTTCTATGTCTGTGTATCCCACTGTGTCCGTGCTTGTAGACATTAGAAAAGAGAATGCATCAATGGATGTTTCCTGTCAAGTAGAAAGCTTCCCAGCATTCATCCTGCCCAATTTATGAATGCACTAGGGCTTGCCTTATCGATGGGCAACACCTGCTATTTTCCTAAGTTCATGTTTTCTTCCTGAAATCTAGCCACTCTCCAGAATAGGTTCATGCATTTGCATCCAGGATATGTACCACCTCCAACCACTGTGACATGGACATATACTGGATAGCTGAAGAGAATGGCAAGCATCTCAGAAAAGTCAGATATCAGTGTGACCCGGAAAGTCTCAGTAGAGAAACCCTGCAAAGGGCCTTTTGATTACCTATTGTTCTGTTGCCCTGAATGTCAGGAAGTTCTTTGCCTCAGGCCACGCTTTTGTGAAGCCTGAAGAAAACAGTTTTCAAATGGAAATGAATGGGCATCACCTGTGGCTCTTTGCTTAAGTGCGTTGTAAAGGGATGTGTCTGAATCAGCCTCTTGGCCCTGTGTGAGCCTGTGGCTTAGATTATCAGCACCTGATGGGTCTAAAGAAAGATCCCATGTGTGGATCCATAATCAAAATGGCCAAAAAATCAGTCATTGTTGATGAAGTCTCTCGCATTCCTCTGTAAGGTTCCTGACCTCCATCAAGTGAGAAAAGGGATCCATTGGGTCAATTGAGTTCTTCAAAGCCCTGCAGATGCTAGCCCATAGGTTCTTGGGTTTTCTTATGAATCCAATTCAAATAAAGACTCTAAACCCCACAGACAGTAGGCCTCAAATTGAAGAACAGAGCTGTATTAATGGCAGGCATATTTGATCACTCCTGGTTCACAGGAAGGGTGTCCAGGCCACTCTGACTTTTGGCAAATGAGGGGAAAGGGAGATTATTTGGGACACTGTCTTGTGCTGCGCCTCTCATGGAATCCTCCTGCCAGAAGTTATGATGAGTGTCTATTTGGAAGAAGATGAGTGCCATTTCGGAGTGTTTTGGTTTTAATTGTGGGCATTTGTGTGGCGGTTGGTAGAGATAATTGGGTCCACCTTGTCTTGAATTTTGGTGTGATTCCCCTTAGAGACTGTGTTTTGGAACTGACCTCTGAGAAGGTACAAGGTCCTGTGTCATTGTATATCCATAATTCTAGGACATCTCCACGGAATGTAATTCAAAGCTAAGTATACCAATCAAGGACCAAATGAACTTCTGGGCTTCAAATCTTACCTAGATTTCTGTTTTCATACTTATATTGAAAGGTTAATAAAATAGGTACTTGTCACGTCCTGTTTTTCTGTATGCTTAATAAAACACTGTTGAAATCTTGAGAACTGTTTGCTCTTCTGTTCCCAGAATGTGCTGCCCCCAACTGCCAAACTGCAGAATGTACTCCATCAACCATTTGCACGCAAACCGCCCACTCGCCCTTAACCATCAATAAACTTCCCTCCCTGCCCTCTCCAAGGAAAATATATAAGCACTTCTTAAGCTGTTCTCAGGGCTCTCTGCTCTATTCAACTGATCTCTGAGCCCTTGCATGCCGGACTCCCAATAAACCCTTTGAGGTTGCATTAGACAGTCTCTTGGTGGTCTCTTCCAGCGACGCTCACCCGACCTTTACTTCTGGTGGCCCCAGCGAGATCCGGCAGCTGCAGATGAAAGACCCCCAATGGGCTCCTCTGGGGGTAAATAAGGCCCCTCTTTCTGGTTTCAGGATTCAGGTTAGGGTTTGACAAAATGGCTATTGGTAAAGAGCGTGAGCTCTCTCCCACGGTGGCTGACACACATGTCACAGAGCCACAGGCCATGTTCCTGGGGGATGGACTCGGGAAATCAAAGAACCATAGTCTCCTCGACTCAGTGATATTTTCTTTCAGATTTGGAATTGGCAGCCCATCAGGATTTGCCCGCTACTCAGTCCTGGTCTCAGTATTGGACGTCCATTGTCTGTCTTTATTGTCTTGTCTTGTCTGTGTCGTGTGTCTTTGCTTTCACTGTCTGTGTATATTTCATTATGGGACAGAGCACTTCAATGCCTCTGTCCCTGACCCTTAATCACTGGACCAAAGTCTGCTTAAGGGCTCAGATTCTTTCTTTTTCATTAAAACACCAGACCTGGCAGATTCTGTGTCTCAGAATAACCCACCTTTGTAGTCGGATGGCCCCTAGAAAGATGTTTCTACTTCGCACTAATTTGAAAAGTCTGAGATATTGTCTTTCAGCCGGGGCCACATAGCCATCCAGATCAATAGCCATATATCTTAACTTGTCAGGACCTCTGCAAATCTCCTCCTCCATGGGTGAAGCCTTTCCTTGTCCCTGCACCCACTCCTACTCCTTCCCCTACGATTCTATCTCTCAAACTCTCTGCTCCTCAACCTCCACCCTCTGTTCTCCCTGAGTCTCAAGACTCTACTCGTCCTTATCCTCTGCCCTTGTCCCCCAACCCCCAAAACCCTGTAAGTAATTCCCCTGCTGCTTACTCAGCCTCTCCACCATTCGAGGAAGCCAGGATGGCCCAGCACCCTCCAGATGACTGTCGAATGGCACACACAGCCCCTCCTTCCCTAGAGGAAGCTGGCCCGGCTAAAAAAACTCAGAGAACTCGCCAACGTTTTCACACCTGCCTACTTGGGATGACTGCCAAAAACTCCTAGGGACTCTCTTCACGACAGAGGAATGAGAGGAAAAACCTCCTGGAAGCTAGAAAAAAATATCCTCGGACTTGATGGGCGACCAACACAACTTTCCAACATAATCAAAGCCGGCTTCCCCTTAAACCAACCCAACTGAGACCCCAACACCTTTGAAGATAGGGAGCATATGTCCAATTATTGCCAGGCTCTAATAGCGGGTATCCAAGGGGCCGCTAGGTGACCAACTAATTTGGCCATGGTAAGAGAAATTATTAAAAGGCCTGATGAATCTACCTCTATGTTTCTAGAGAGAATTATGGAGGCATATAAGAGATATACTCCTTTCGATCCTCAGGCAGCAGATCAAAAGGCATCTGTCATGATGGCCTTAATTGGGGAAGCTGCCATGGATATTAAAAAAAAAAGTTAAAAGAGAGATTTATTCAGAGAAGCCAAAAAAATATACTATAAAAGAGAAACAGGGAAAAAGAAAGGGAGCAAAGGGATGATGAGAGAAGCAAAAGAAAGACTAAGGCATTGACTTAGATCCTGGTCACAACAAGAAAGAGGCCAGAAATTAAGACATAAGGTGACAGAAAGGGATACCTGGGCCCGTGCCAGAGGCCACCCCTGGCCTCAGATCAATGTGCCTACCGTAAAAAAAAAGGACACTGGGCCAAAGAGTGCCCTATAAAGAGACAGACAAGCCAGCCAGCCATTCTGACTCTGGAGGATGACTAAGAAAGTTGGGGCTCAGATTCCTTCCCCTAGCTCAGGGTAACTTTTGAAGAGTAGGGGACCCCAGTAAACTTTGAAATGAATACAGGAGCAGTATACTCAGCCCTTAGGGCCCCATTGGGCCGTCTATCAAATAAAAGGTCTGTAGTTCAAAGGGCTAATGGCAGTAAATATCGGGCTTAGACTACTAAGAGGACCATGGACCTGGGGAAAGGAAAAATCCATCACTCATTCCTAGTAATCCCAGAATGCCCGCACCCATTGATGGGCAGAGATCTGCTCACCAAGCTCTGGGCCAAAATAACTTTTAACCCTGAAAGCCCCCAAAAGAAATTTCTAAATCCTTCAGTAAAAACTCCTATAGTCACGGCTGTAACTATATTAGTAGAAGATAAACATCCACTCTTCACACCCCCCAAGACTGATCAAACAGGCAAGCTACCGCAGAAATGAATAACAGATAACCCAGATGCCTGGGCAAAAACTGCTGTGTTAGGCCTGGCCGTGAAACAACCTCCAATAACAGTGGAGTTAAAAACCTCAGCCTCCCCAATCAATTTCAAATAATATCTTCTAAGCATAAAAAGCTAAAGATGGGATAAGGCCCTATATTCATAAATATCTGGCCTTAGGGGTCCTAAGGCCCTGTCAATTGGCCTGGAACACTCCCCTGTTATTAGAAGAAAAAGCCAGGAACCGGGGACTATCAACCTGTTAAAGACCAAAGAGAGATCAACAACAGAGTGCAGGACATTCACCCCACAGTACCTAATCTGTTCCAACTGCTTAGCACTCTGAACCCTGAGCAGAAATGGTATACTGTTCTGGACTTAAAACAAGCTTTCTTTTGCTTGCCTCTGCATAAAGATAGTCAGTTGCTGTTTGCTTTTGGGTGGGTAGACCCAGAAACCGGAAAGTATAGTCAACTAACTTGGACTAGACTCCCAGAGGGGTTCAAAAACTCCCCCACTCTCTTTGATGAAGCCCTCCACAGAGATCTCAACAATTTCAGAACTACACACCCCGAAGTCACCCAGCTTCAATACGTGGATCACCTGCTACTGGCATCCAACACCAAGGAAAACTGAACTGGGACCCAAGCACTATTATCGGAGCTTGCTCAACTCGGGTATAGAGCTTCTGCCAAAATTGCCCAATTTGCCAGCAAGAAGTAACCTTCCATGACTATTTCCTCATGGGCGGTAAACGATGGCTCACTGAGCCCAGAAAACAAACCGTTGAGCAGATACCAACCCCATCTTACAGCAGACAACTAAGAGAGTTTCTTGGGATTGCTGGGTTTTGCAGGTTATGGATAAATGGGTTCGCGTCCTTAGCTGCTCCTTTATACCCGTTGTTAAAGGGAGATTCCCAATTCCAATGGACCCCTGAGTAACAGGAAGTTTTAGATAACATCTAAGGACACTGACACTGAACGCCTCAACTTTACTGAGCTCAGCCTGCAATTACAGAAAGCCCTACACTAAGTTAAAAATGTACGTCAACTCACTCACCTTGGTTCAAAGAAACTGCAGGCACTCCTGTAGGATTAAGAACAGAGTTTTCCACTAACCAACACACAGCGAAAGAAAAAAACTGAACCGGTAACAAAAGCCTGTTGGGTCAGTCAATTGTTTAATGCTTACCCTTCCAAGTTTCTTAGAGGAAAGCACCTATGAGGAACCAGACCAGGAAAATTCTGGGAAGTGGACATTACTGAAATTAAGCCAGCAAGGTATGGACTTAAATATCTCCTAGTCTTTGTCGATACATTTTCAGGATGGATTGAAGCCTTACACACACACACACACACACACACACACACAGGAAAAAAAAAAAAAACGGCCCAAATGGTTCTCAAGAAGATCCTGGAAGATATTTTTCCAAGATATGGTCTGTTTAAGGTAATAGGGTCTGATAATGGACTTGTGTTCATGGCCCAGGTAAGTCACGTGTGGATTAATTGTAAGTTACATTATGCTTATATACCCCAGAGCTCAGGAGAGGTAGAAAAAATAAATAGAACAATTAAAGAGACCTTAACAAAATTAAGCTTAGAGACTGGCATAAAAGATTGGACTATGCTCCTGCCTTATGCACTGTTTCATGCGAGAAATACTCCCTCAGTTTCTCTGTGTAACCTCACCCCCTATGAAATTCTCTATGATGCCCATCATCCAGTAAGGGACCTAATCCCCAACTCTAAGGCCTAACAATCCCTTCCACACCCCTTGCTTGACAGACTTAAAGCCATTGAAAGAACTCAGTGATAACTGTGGAAACAGCTGGCCACTGCCTACCAACCTGGGGACGAGGGGATTCCACATCAATATCAAGTAAGAGACTTCGTCTACATAAGACAACATCAGGTGTCATTCCTAGAAACCCTGCTGGAAAGGAACATACCAGGTGCTACTTATAACACCTACAGCGGTAAAAGTAGACAGAATCAATTTTTGGATCCATGCCTCTCATCTAAAGCCTTCGCTGTGTCCAGACTCTGGTTGGAAACTGGAAAAGACTGGTAACCATTTCAAATTTCGTATTCGCTATGTGGACAAGACTGTAGACTCTCAACTTGGCCACCAGTACTCCTAACCCTCATCAGCCTGTTCAGCAGTGAAGGCTGATCTCAAATCCAACTAGACAAGAAGTATGGTATATCTCGCATACAGCCCCCTTAGGGACCTGGTGGCTATCTCTCCACCCAGACATTTTTCAGCTTGGTATACGTCTTTCCTATTGAGATAACCCTGATGAAGAGGATCCCACTAAAGTTTTATTAAATCCCTTCCGTTCCATAGATAATTGAAACAAACATTATGGATGCACAGAAACGCGAGCCAGATTCAGGTTGGCTAGCCTAGATTATGATGTATGCCCGGCGGACTATCAAAGCCACAAACAGCCATGGCTGTGTGGGGGAAAAGCCAACTTCTTGTGTAACTCATGGGGATGTGAGCATACCGGGGCTGCCTGGTGGAACCCAAACTCCTCATCACATTCAGTACACAGCATTGGCCATATTACCAATTAGACAACCAAAAGCTATGGCCCCCAGAGGGTTCTCTAGATCCTCAAATTCTGCGTGACATTTTTAACTTCGGCAAGTGCTCAAAAGGGGAAAATTCCCCTATGTGGAATCCTTTTCCCTCCTTCACTCACATCCTGTACTATGCTTCTCCAATAGTTCCTCACCCTCAGTCTTCTGCTCTAGAGTCTCTGCTGTCACTCCCACCTCAGCAACGTGATTTCTCACCTCCAATTACTAGATCAAAAACCCAAACCTCTGCCAGTTCTCAGACCATTGCCCCCTTGCTGAGGTAGCAGGTACCGAGGTACCCCTCCACTCACTCACTCCTCTCTTTTTCTGTCTGTGCGTGCACTAGGTCCCACCAAGTCCTCTAAGAAGCTAAACCAAAGCTCAAACCAGCTGAGAAGAGCCCTCAGACCCCTATCCAAGATGTAATAAAAATGGCCTTTAAAGTTGCTTTGTCATCACTGAAAACAGGTTTCTAAAAATTTAAAGTCCCTCAGGGGTTTTTGGAATACTCACTCCCATCTTCACCTCTGCTCTACCTGTTCTACTGCTCAAGTTTTGTTCTAGGAAAATCCCAAACCCCTTTTCCATTATTCTTTTACATCTCATCTTCCTCATTCTCAGATCCACGGAGCTGCTCTCAGCCTCGCCTTCCCAGTCTTCCCCCTCTGTACCAGGTCCATAGATATGTCTTAAATAACCTTCTCCAGAAGTCTTCACCGAGGCTTACATTAGGTCTTTCAGCAAAAGAGTCCCTCTGAAAGAGTTCAATGTAGATAAACTTCCACTTTTCGTGTTGCCCTGTTCTACTTGGCCACTGGCTGGAAAAATCACCACCCCTAAGCTTGACACCGCCTTACTAGGTTTTCACAAAATATGTGAACAAAGCCTCTGGCCTTGAGCTGGGGCTTCACAGAGATGACTACATTTCTAAGATAAAAAAGTTACCAACTGGGCTTCATGGTGACAGCTGGCAGGGAGAAAAAAAAGAGACAAAAAAGCTCTCCCTTTCCAAGGTGTCCTTGAAAAGTTAACTTGCCCAGAACAGAGGAACAAAAACAGAAACAAAAACTGATTTTTGTGAATTTCTACAGACTGTGAACTTCTGATCCACTTCCCTTACATATTGGGTACAAATTCTAAAACTACCAAAACTTGGGGTTCAGGGGATTAATTGATTACAACAGAAGCAATGCCCTCTAAATCCAGATGCAACCAAATGAGGCTGTTTTCCTGTGTTTGGTGCTATCTTAGGTCCCTTTCCTTGTCCATCCCTACAACAGTATAATTCTATACACTTTAACATTATTTATGTTTTCATAAAATGGTCAATATATGTGATTAATTATGTAATGATGCAGATGTTTTCCAGAGTTCTCTATCATGACGTAGGTTCATTTAAAGATCAAATAGGGGGGCATACAACCCGGTTCCAGCGGGAACCTGTATCCCTCACTTTAGCCATCCTATTAGAAATAATAGTTGCTTAACTGGTGGGCTAGTCCATGAGACACAACAAAGACACAATTAGAAGCAGAAATAGGCCAAACCTTAAAGACATTAAAAACCGACATCACAGCTTTACAGGAATTTTAACCTCTCTCTTTCTGAAGTTGTTTTACAAAGCAGGCGAGTATTGGACCTCCTCTTCATGAGAGAAAGGTGCCTTTTTGCTTGCATTGAGGGAAGAATGTTGTTTTTGTGCCGACAATACTGGAGTTGTAAAAGAATCTATGAATAAATTAAGAAAACGACTTGAAGAGCGTCAAAGAGAGACAGAGGCCCCAAAAGGGAGGTTTGAGTCTTGGTTCACATAGTGACCTGATTAACTGCGCTTTTATCTGCCATGGCCGGTCCATTAAAATTCCTCATATTATTGCTAACTGTAGGACCCTGTTTGCTAAACCGTGTAGTTTTCTTTCTAAACCAAATCGAACCTGTTATTAATCCTAACCATACACTGTTCTCTCAATCTAATTTTACAGAAGAGCAGGGACAGAATTGGTATTAAAATACAGGAAAATAGAGGATCTTCCACCTGCTGAAAACCTCAAAGGTCCACGTAGAAATGATCCCTGGAGAAGATGTAGGCAAGTATGAAGGACCTGAGAGAGCAAAAGTCTTCCATGGCAAACAACCTGCTCAGGATGAAGGGATGTGTCTGAATCAGCCACTCTCTTCTTAATGTAGAGAAGATGGACCAAAGCAGGCATGTGTTGAGAGCTGCTCCTGCATGCCTATGGTTGACATACCTCTCTGACCTGTGAAAGTGTCACAGGAAGTAGGAGCAGCCTCCCTCTCATGGGAACCTTGGAAGCAACTGTTAGGACAAAGTTGTTGCCAAGGCAGTGACCTCATTCAGTTCCAAAATTAAGTGACTTCACCTAACTTCCTTGGTGATGGAACTCTCTGAACTTGGAATCCAGGAAGCCAGGCACCCAGAGCCAGTCCCAGTCCCAGTCCCAGTGGTCAAACTTATTTTGATTTACCAAGGACAGACTCAGTCTTTCTTGGGACCTACTGATGTAAGGATGGCCAAATGCAAGGAAAGCTATGAAGAGGGGCCTTTCCTGAGAAAGCACGCAGTGGCTCACCGCTGGCTCCTGACAACTTCACAGAGTTGGCAAAAGACCAGATTTGAGACAGAACAGGCTATTTCCAGGGAACATAATAAGGCCCACCAGACAGAGGACACTCCGGATAGTCACAGACCTACTTGGGGGAAGGAGGTGCCTTTGTGGTGTGGGTGTGGGTTTGTGGTTTTGTCTCATGTTCTAAGAATAGGTATGAAAGGCGGTTTGTTTTGTTTGGAGTGAACTGTTTCTAGTAAGTCGTTCGACAAGGCGAGAATTTCTATGTCTGTGTATCCCACTGTGTCCGTGGTTGTAGACATTAGAAAACAGAATGCATCAATTAATATGTCCTGTCTAGTAGAAAGCTTCACAGCATTCATCCTGCCCTATTTATGAATGGACTGCAGCTTGCCTTATTGATGTGCAACACCTGCTATCTTCCTTAGTTTCTGTTTTATTCCTGAATTCTGGCCACTCTCCAGAATAGGTTCATGGTTTTCTGTTTAAGATATGTACAACCTCGAAGCTCTGTGACATGACCATGTCCTGTATAGCTGAAGGGAATGGTGAGCATCTCAGAAAACTCAGATATCAGTGTGACCAGGAAAGTCTTAGTGGAGAAACCCTGCTTGGGGCCTTTTGTTTACCTACTCTTCTGTTGCCCTGAATGTCAGGAAGGTATTTTCCTCAGTCCACCACTTTGTGAAGCCTGAAGAAAACAGTTTTCAAATGGAAATGAATGGGCATTACCTGTGGCTCTTTGCTTAATTGCTTTGGAAAGTATGTGTCTGAATCAGCTTACTTACCCTGTGTGAGGCTGTGGCTTAGATTCTCAGGTCCTGATGGATCTAAAGAAAGATCCCATGTGTACATCCAAAACCAAAATGGCCAAAAGAGCAGTCCTTGTGGATGAAGTCTCTCGCCTTCCTCTGTAACTTTCCTGACCTCCATCAAGTCAGATTAGGGATCCTTTGGGTCAAATGAGTTCTTCAAAGCCTTGCAGAGTCTAGCCCATAGTTGCTTGGGTTTTCTCAAGACTCCAATTCACATAAAGAATCCAAACCCCACAGTCATTTGGCCTCAAATTGAAGAAGCGGAGCAGTATTAACGGGAGGCCTATTTAATCTCTTCTGGTGCACAAGAAGGGTGTCCAGGCCACCCTGAATTTAGGCAAATTAGGTGCAAAAGAGCTTATTTTGGACACGGTCTTGGGCTATGCCCCTCATGGAAAACTCCAGCCATAGTGGAGTTTATTGTGAGTGTCTATATGGAAGAAGATGGGCGCCACGTTGGAGTGTTTTGGTTTAAATTGTGGTCATTTGGGTGGCGGTTGGAAGAGATGACTTGGTCCACATGTTCTTGAACTCTGGTGTGATTCCCTTAGAGTCTGAGTTCTTCAACTGACCTCACAGAAGTATTGCCATGAATAGTGTTGAAATTTTTGGAAGCCAGGCATGAGCATCGCCCTTGGAAACTGAGTTCTAGGCCCAGGGTGGCTTTCCACAGAGCACTGAGCCTCTCAGCCAGGATACCACAAATTTTATTCTGAAAAACTTGACACCCATAGTTGAGAGTCAAAACTCATATGGACCTCACATTGTAGACCTAAATGGGCATAGCATCATATGATCTTCTGGCCACTCTTTGGGAAGCCTTACCTGTGAGTGTTCTCCAGAGATTTCATTGAAATGAGCTTCCTAAACATTTAATGGTTCCTGAAAAAATTGAAACTCACAGTGCCTCCAACTTCATCCTTAAAAAATGGCTAGATAAATACCATGAAATTTTTGAATTTCCCATCACCAGGTGGCACTGGAAAACCTTTTGATGTCCTGTTGCTGATCATGAATATACCAGACAGTGCCTTGATTGACTGGGTTTCATGTAAATGGTGTAGAACAGAGATGCCAGTAAGTTGGACTTTGTTGAGTAGTAGGTTAGAGCAGTGGTGGGCAGGTATGTGATAAACATCTGTGGTGGGGCCATGTGAATCTTCCATTGGCTTCCAAATGGCTTGTGACTGACATGGTGCAGCCAGCAGAACCTTCCATGTAAAGGCAACTTGTTATATGGAGAGGTTTCAGGAAATTGTTCAGAATCAGGTTGCTATGGTCAAGGGGGCAAGATATGTGGGATAGGATCCTGGTTCTTGTATCCTCCTGCAAAACCTGACCCACCATACATGACAGAACTTCCTCTTGCATTGTGACCCAGTTGAACTCCTTGTATTTTGTGAAGCAAATACCAAACTCTCAGTGCAGCAGGAAGAAACACCACGAAAATGGAAGATGACCATATGCCTTCACAGTGCACACCGGCACACATTTAGCCCCCAGTGGCCACAGTTTATCTAAAAAGAGAATTCAGCACTGCTGCCTCATGTACATTGGGAAATAAGAAACCATGTCCTCCAGGTCTCATAGATGCAGACCAAGCTTTTATGGTCTCCCTAGAAAGGAAGCTAAAGCTCTTGACAACAACATATTTTTCAAGTGCCCAACCTCACAGGCAGTTTCTCAAGAAGTCTCTAGGCCAGCAGACCTCCATGTTTGTGGAGTTTTTACCCTGTCCCATACTTTTGGAAACTACTCTACCACTTCCAAGGTTGTGAGCTCCTGAGCATATTGCATTCCACAAATTTATTCACAGATTTTCTAAATCTTCTCCTCTAATTGTGTCTTACTTGGGGTGAAGGGATTGTCAAGGCATTGTTCTGGTTGAGAGTGGGAATAATTTTGTGTAGCACATATTTACATACACATTGGATTCATTGTTCAATTTTCCATTCGAAATACTGAATCCTTGACACTAACCCATACCCTACTAGACTCTGACTATTAATTCTAATATGATGGAGAAAAATAACCGAAACAGAATAGAAATACTAGCACTTCAGAAGAGGCATGGTGTATAGTTGGTCTTGCCTTTTGTATGATATAGGGTAGGAGTTATAAATCTTGTCAATTTTTTGTTGAAATAGTTCTGCATGTGTTTTTAAAGTTAACACATCTGTGAATTCCTGTCTCCATTTTTCTGTAGCCTATTCAGCACATGTATTTTTATACGCACATATAGAATCCTACCTGGTATCACACGTATATTCTTGAGAGGTGGCTAACTTGGCAGATACAAAGTGTGAGAAGAGATCACTCCTCATTAATACATTTGGAACTGAAAATTCAGACTATGAGTGAGCTTCTTAGTTCAAGAACATTATACATAAATCCATGTTCAGTAAAATTAATATTTTTGGATCTGTGGATGATATATATTTCACAATGAATTTTAATTGGCATATATATAGCTACTTTTCAATGTCTCTGTGTGTGTTTTGTGTGTGTGTGTGTGTGTGTGTGTATATATATATATATATATATATATATATATATATATATATATACTCTCTAGATTTTTCAAAATATAAAATATATGTGTCCTATTATACACTCCCTAAATTCATTCTTGTTCATGTATGTGGTTTTATATTAAACTTTTCATAAGATTATTTTAAAAATATTCATCCACCTGAAATACATATTTGTTTTCTAGTACTAAAAAGTTACTTCAGTGAATGGTGCAAACAAATCCTTTTATTTTTACAGTAGCTGACCCACTTTAACATCAATGCAAGTAGATTCCTATGGGACATGATGTGTATTTTGACGTTCATTTTTATTAAACACTGGTACATTACTATTTCTGCAGTTTTTGTACATCATAGAATATACATTTCATCCACAAGTTCACAAATTTAAAGAAATTTGTAACACATTCAATCACTTCCTGCTTCAGAACATATGTATTCCTCCTTGTTTTTGACTGGTCATTTCATGAGACTTCTTTCCAAACACATTATTTTCGATTTCCATAATCAATTTTGAAGCAAAATTCACACACTCTTTATGATAAACCACAACCGTAATATTACCATTAGATGTATTACTGGTTGGAATGAATGTATATATATCAATATATGATTCCTGTGTATTTTCAGATATCAATTCAATCCATTATTTAAAGTTGGAACAAGTTATATTATTTATTCGCAGTATGGTCTATTCATGCATTATCTCTATATTCATACATACATGGTACACCTATATGTACCTCCAATACTAATTTATACCCCTTCAAAATATTGCTCCAAGAAATGGTGCAAGAAAGACTCATGTCACCTGATCTACATATACGTTTTATCACAGTAATATTCTGGCCACAAAATGCAAAGTCACACTTACGATTGTACCAAAGCCTAAATGGAATGTGAGTATGGGTTATGAAAATCACCCATGTCCACGTTGCCTAATGCTCTCAAATGTCAATCCTATTGGTGACTACATATTTGTTACTTCCTAAGATTATATATTCAATCTCAAGCCTGTTGAAAGTGTCTATTGCTATCACTCACTTTATACTTTGCCTGATTTCCTAATGTCGCTATTGATATCTGCTTTCCTACATATTTTCCCCATTTCATCACTGTGACTGACTCTTCACATGTGCTGACATTTACATTTTCTGTCTACCTGAAAACCTATTGCTAAAGAACTATTTGTCCAAATGCTATACTCACACTTTTTTCTAATCCTATCAACTATCTTCCTAATCCTACCGACTCTCCCTCTTTGAATGGTTGTTCTCCTCAACATTCAATCATCCAAGGTATCAGGTCCTATGCCATTGTGTATAGATTTATCTGAGACATCTGTGCAGAACATAATTAAATGCTAAGTATCCCAATCAAGGACCTAATGCCCTTCTGGGCTTCAAATGTTACCGAGATTTCTGTTTTCATTCATATATTTCACCTATATAATCTTATATATATCGCAGGTTCCCAATACCATTATTCATCCAGCAGAATAATCCTAACCCAAATCAAACATGTTATTAACCGTAACCATACACTGTTCCCTCAATCTAACTTTACAGAATAGCAGGGACAGAGTTGGTCTTACAATACAGGAATGTAGGAGATCTTCAACCTGCAGAGAACCTCAAAGGTCCATGCAGAAATGATCCCTAAAGAAGATGTAGGCAGCTATGAAGGACCTGAGAGTGCGAAAGTCATCTTTCATGACAAAAAAAAAAAAAAAACAGGTCAGGATGAAGGGATGTGTCTGAAGCAGTCTCTCTCTTCTTAATGTAGAGAAGATAGACCAAACCAGGCTTGTGTGGAGAGCTGTTCCCGGGTGCCTGTGGTTGATATTCCATTCTAGCTTGTGAAACTGTCATAGGAAGTAGGGGCAGGATCCATCTCAGGGACCCTTGGAAGCAACTGTTAAGACAAAGTGGTTGCCAAGGCAGTGACCTCATTCAGTTCTAGATGAAGTGACCTATGTCACTTTCTTGTTGATAGAACACTCTGAACTTGGGATCCAGGAAGCCAGGCACCCTGAGGCAGTCCCAGTCCAAGTCCCAGTGGTCTCAAATGTTTGGATTTAAGAAGGACAGAGTCAGTCTTTCTTGGCAACTAAATTGAAGATAAACAAATGCCAGGAAAGCTCTGAAGAGGGGCTTTACCTGAGAAAACAGGCAGTGGCTCACCGCTGGCTCCTGATAACATCACAGTTTTGGCCAAGGAGACCAGATCTGACATAGCACAGCCCGTCTCAGGGGAACATAGTATGGCCCACCAGTCAGAGGACGCTCTGGATAGTCACAGACCTATTTGGGGAAAGAAGGTGCCTTTGTGGGTGTGTGTGTGTGTGTGTTTTTGATTTTGTCTCATGTTTTGAGAATATGTAGGAAAGTCGGTTTGTTTGGTTTGGAGTGGACTGTTTCTAGTAAGTCCTTTGAGAAGGCGAGTGTTTCTATGTCTGCATATCCCACTGTGTCCGTGGTTGTAGACAATAGAAAAGAGAATGCATAAATAGATGTGTCCTGTCTAGTAGAAATCTTCGCAGAATTCATCCTGTCCAATTTATGAATGGACTGCAGGTTACCATATGGATGGGCAACACCTACTACCTTCCTACATTCGTGATTTCTTCCTGAATTCTGGCCACTCTCCCATAGGCTCATGGTTTTGTGTTCAAGATATGTATCTCCTCCACAATCTGGGACATGGCCATGTACTGGATAGCTGAAGAGAATGGTGAATATCTCAGAAAACTCAGATATCAGTGTGACCAGGAAAGTCTCATTGGAGAAAATCTGCTTTGGAATTTTGCTTACCTATTGTTCTGTTGCCCTGAATGTAAGGAAGGTCTTTGCCTAAGGCCCCACATTTCCAATGCCTGAAAAAAACAGTTTTCAAATGGAAATAAATGGGCATCACCTGTGGCTCCTGGCTTAATTGCTTTGCAAAGGGATATGTCTGAATCAGCCTCTCAGTGCAGTTTGAGATTATCGCTTAGATTCTCAGCACCTGATGGACCTAAAGAAAGATCCCATGTGTGCATCCAAATCCAAAATGGCCAAAAGAGAAGTCATTGTGATGAAGTCTCTTGCCTTCCTCTGTAAGGTTCCTGATCTCCATCAAGTGATAACAGGGATCTTTGGGTCAACTGAGTTCTTCAAGCCCTGCAGAGGCTAGCCCATAGGTGCTTGGGTTTTCTTATGACTGCAAATCACATAAAGAAACTATACCCGACAGTCAGTATGCCTCAAATTGGAAAAGCGGAACAGTATTAATGGCATGCCTCTTTGATCAGTCCTGGTTCACAGGAACGTTGTCCAGGAAACACTGACTTTAGACAAATGAAGGGCAAGGGAGCTTATTTTGACATTGTCTTGGGCTGTGTGCCTCATAAAAACTTCCAGCCAAGGTTATGATGAGTGACTATATGGAAGAAAATGAGGGCCATGTGGGAGTGTTTTGGTTTTAATTCTGGTCATTGGTGTGGCGTTTGGAAGAGATGACTGGGTCAACTGGTCTTGAACTCTGGTGTGTTTCCACGTAGAGACTGAGTTTTGAAACTGATCTCAGAGAAGTATTGCCATGAATTGTGTTGGGATTTTAGGAGGCCACACATGAGAGTCGCCCTTGGAACCTGAGATCTAGGACCAGGGTGGCTTTCCACAAAGAACTGGGAATCTCAGCCTGGATATCACATGATTTTATTCTGAAAGACTTGGCAGCCATAGTTGAGAGTCAAAAGACATAGGACCTCACATTGTAGACCTCAATGGTCCTGGCTTCAAGTGACCTTTGTCCACTCTTTGGAAAGCCTTGCCTGTGAGAGTTCTCTAGAATTTTTTTGAAATGAACTTTCTCAATATTTAATGGTTCCTGAATAATTGAAATCCACAGTGCATCCAACGTCGTCCTTGAAAAATGGCTAGATAAATAACACGAAATTTTTGAAATTTCCATGACCAGGTGGAACTGTAGAAACTTTCGATGTCCTGTTGCTTACCATGAGTGTACCAGACAGTGCCTTGATTGACAGGGTTTCGTGAAATTTGTTTAGAACAGAGATGCCAGTATTTTGGAGCCTGCTGAGTAGTGGGCCTAGAGCAGTGGTGGAGAGGTGTGTGATAAAACATCATGGTGGGGCCATTTGTATCTGCCATTGGCTTCCAAATGGCTTGTAACTGACAGAGTGCAGACATCAGACCCTTATATGTAAAAGCATCTTGTTATATGGCGTAGTTTCAGGGCAATGTTCAGAATCAGGTTGCTATGGACAAGCGGGCAATCTTTGAGAGATAGAAGCCTGGTTGGTGAATTTTCTTGCAGACCCTGACCCACCACACGTGACAGAACTACCTCAAGCACTGTTTCCCAGTTGAACTCCTTGTATTTCGTGAAGCATGAACCAAACTCCAAGTGCAGCAGCAAGAAACACCACGAAAAGTGGAGGATGACCAAATGGTTTCACAGTCCACACGGGGAGACAATAAGCCCCCAGTGCCCACAGTTTACCTACAAAGAGAGAATTCAGCACTGCTGCCTCGTGTTCATTGGAAAATGAGAAATGTTGTCCTCCAGGTCTCATAGATGCAGACACAGCTTTGAGGGTCTCACTACAAAGGAAGCTTAACTCCTGACAACAACCTATATTTCAGTGCCCAATTTCACTGGCAGTTTCTCAAGAAGTTTTAGGCAAGCAGAGCTTCATGTTTGTGGAGTGTGTACCCTGTCCTTACTTTTGGAAACTCCTATTCCACCTCCAAGTTTGTGCACTCCTGAGCATTTTCTATTCCAGAAATGTAATCACAGATTTTGTAACTCTTCTACTCTAATTGTGTCTCCCTTGGGGCGAAATTAATGACAAGGCATTGTTCTGGATGAGAGTCAGAAGATTAATTTTTCAATTTTCCATTTGAAATTCTGAATCCCTGACACTAACCCATATTCTACTAGACTCTGACTACTAATCCAAATATGATGGAAGAAAATAACCCAAACAGTACATAAAAACTTGCAGTTCAGAGTTGGACTTGCCTTTTGCATGATAAAGGGTAGGTGTTATAAATCTATTCAATATTTAATTGAAATAGTTCTCCATGTGTTTTTAAAGTTAACAAATATGTGAATTACTGTCTCCCATTCTCTGGAGCTTATTCAGCAAATGTATTTTTATATGCACAAATAGAATCCTACAAGGTATCACACGTACATCCTTGTGAGGTATATGACTTAGCAGATACAAAGTGTGAGAAGTGATCACTCCTCCTAAACGCTGTTGGAACTGAAAATTCAACCTATGGGTGAGCTTCCCAGTGGAACAACATTATACATAAACCCATGTTCACTAAAATGAATGTTTTTGCATCTTTATGATATATATTTCATGATGAATTTTGATTGGCATATATATTGCTACTTTTTAATGTCTGTGTTTGTGTGTGTGTGTGTGTGTGTGTATATATATATATATATATATATATATATATATATATATATATATATATACTCTCCATATTTTTAAAAATATGAAATATGTGTGTCTTATATACACTCCCTAAATTCATTCATGTTCATGTATGTGGATTAATAATCAACTTTTCACAAGATTATTCTTAGAAATATTCATCCACCCGAAATACATATTTGTTTCCTAGTACTGAAAACTAACTTCAGTAAAAGGTGCATACAAATCCTAATATGTCTACTTTAACTGACCCAGTTTAACATCAATGCATGTAGGTTCCTATGGGACATGATGTGTATTTTGACATTAATTTTTATTCCACACTGGTACATTACTATTTCTTCAGTTTATGCAAATCTCAGTATATATATTTTATTCACTAGTTAGCAAATTTATAGGCATTTGTTTCACTTTCAATCACTTCCTGCTCCAGAACACATGTATTCCTCTGTGTTTCTTGACTGGTCTATTCATGAGACTTTTTTCCA